>NC_057724.1:14933319-14948492 GCF_004010195.1 Chiloscyllium plagiosum
CCTGCATACCCACGCCTTCTCTGTCCCCACTCCCTGCATACACATGTCCTCTCCGTTCCCATCCCTGTATACACACATCCTCTCCATTCCCATCCCTGTATACACACGTCCTCTCCGTTCCCATCCCTGTATACACGTCCACTCCATTCCCACTCCCTGTATACACACGTCCTTTCCGTTCCCACTCATAGTATACACGCGTGCACTCCGTTCCCACTCCCTGCATACATGTGCTCTCCATTCCAACTCCCTGTATACACGTGCTTTCTGTTCCCACTCCCTGCATACACGTGCTCTACGTTCCCACTCCCTGTATACACACATCCTCTCCATTCCCACTCCCAGTACAGACGCATGCTCTCCGTTCCCACTCCCTGTATACACGTGCTCTCGTTCCAACTCCCTGTATACACATGCTCTCTGTTCCCACTCCCTGTATACACACGTCCTCTCCGTTCCCACTCCCTATATACATATGTCCTCTCCGTTCCCACTCCCTGTATACACACATCCTCTCCGTTCCCATCCCTGTATACACACGTCCTCTCCGTTCCCACTCCCTGTATACACACGTCCTCTCCATTCCCACTCCCTGTATACATATGTCCTCTCTGTTCCCACTCCCTGTATACACACGTCCTCTCCATTCCCATCCCTGTATACACACGTCCTCTTCGTTCCCACTCCCTGCATACACACGTCTTCTCTGTCCCCACTCCCTGCATACACATGTCCTCTCCGTTCCCATCCCTGTATACACACATCCACTCCATTCCCATCCCTGTATACACACGTCCTCTCCATTCCCATCCCTGTATACACACATCCTCTCCATTCCCACTCCCTGTATACACACGTCCTCTCCGTTCCCACTCCCTGTATACACACGTCCTCTCCGTTTCCACTCCCTGTATGCACACATCCTCTCCGATCCCACTCCCTCTATACGCACGTCCTCTCTGTTCTCATCCCTGTATACACACGTCCTCTCTGTTCCCATCCCTGTATGCACACGTCTTCTCTGTTCCCATCCCAGTATACAGATGTCCTTTCTGTTCTCATCCAGGTATACACACGCTCTCCGTTCCCACTCCCTGAGTACAGACGTCCTCTCCATTTCCACTCCCTGTATACACGTCCTCTCCGTTCCCACTCCCTGTATACACACGTCCTCTCCATTCCCATACCTGTATACATATGTCCTCTGCGTTCCCACTCCCTGTATACACATGTCCTCTCCGTTCCTATCCCTGTATACACTTGTCCTCTCCGTTCCCATTCCCAGTGTACACACGTCCTTCCAGTTCCCACACCCTGTATACACACGTGGTCTCCGTTCCCACTCCCTGTATACACACGCTCTCCGTTCCCACTCCCTGTACACACACGCTCTCTGTTCCCACTCCCAGTATACACACGTCCTCTCCGTTCCCACTCCCTGTATACAGACACACACTCTATCCCCACTGCCTGCATACACACACACTCTCTCTATCCTCACTGCCTGTGTATACACACACACACCCTGTCTATCCCCACTGCCAATATATACACACTCTTGATCCCCACTGCCTTATTACACACACTCACTCTATCCCCACTGCCTGTATATACACATTCTCTTTCTATCCCCACTGCCTGTATATACACACTCTCTATCCCCACTGCCTGTATATGCACACTCTCTCTATCCCCACTGCTTGTATATACACATTCGCTCTCTATCCCCACTGCCTGTATATACACATTCTCTCTCTATTCCCACTGCCTGAATATACACATTCTCTTTCTATCCCCACTGCCTGTATATACACACTCTCTATCCCCACTTCCTGTAAATGCACACTCTCTCTATCCCCACTGCTTGTATATACATACACTCTCTCTATCCCCACTGCCTGTATATACACATTCTCTCTATCCCCACTGACTGTGTATACACACTGGCTCAATCCGCACTGCCTGTATATACACACACTCTCTCTATCCCCACTGCCTGTGTATGCACACACTCTTTCTATCCCCACTGCCTGTATATACATACACTCTCTCTATCCCCACTGCCTGTATATACACACTCTCTCTATTCCCACTGCCTGTATATACACAGTCTCTCTCTCTCTCTCTCTATCCCCACTGCCTGTATATACACACTCACTCTATCCCCACTGCCTGTATATACACACTCTCTCTATTCCCACTGCCTGTATATACACAGTCTCTCTCTCTCTCTCTCTCTCTCTATCCCCACTGCCTGTATATACACACTCACTCTATCCCCACTGCCTGTATATACACACTCTCTCTATAACCACTGCCTGTATGTGCACACACTCTCTCTCTATCCCCACTGCCTGTATATACACATTCTCTCTATCCCCACTGACTGTGTATACACACTGGCTCAATCCGCACTGCCTGTATATACACACTCTCTCTCTATCCCCATTGCCCGTTTATACAAAGTCTCTCTCTATCCCCACTGGCCATATATACACAGTCTCTCTCTCTATCCCCACTGCCTGTATATACACACTTTCTCTCTGTCCCCACGGCCTGTATATACACACTCTCTCTATCCCCACTGCCCATATATACAGTCTCTCTCTCTATCCCCACTGCCTGTATATACACACTTTCTCTCTGTCCCCACTGCCCGTATATACACAGTCTCTCTATCCCCACTGTCTGTATGTACACACATTCTCTTTGTCCCCACTGCCTATATATATACACACTCTCTCTCTATCCCCACTGCCTGTATATATACACTCTCTCAATCGCCACTGCCTGTATATACACACTCTCTCTCTATCCCCACTGCCCGTATATACACAGCCTCTCTTTCTATCCCCATTGCCCGTATATACACACTTTCCTGCCTGTATATACACACACTCTCTCTATCCCCACTACCTGTATATACACTCTCTGTCCCCACTGCCTGTATATACAGTCTCTCTCTCTATCCCCACTGCCTGTATATACAGTCTCTCTCTCTATCCCCACTGCCTGTATATACACACTCTCTCTATCCCCACTGCCTATACACACACACTCTCTCTATCCCCACTGCCTATACACACACACTCTCTCTCTATCCCCACTGCCTGTATATACACAGTCTCTCTCTCTCTATCCCCACTGCCTGTACACAGTCTCTCTCTCTATCCCCACTGCCTGTATATACAGTCTCTCTCTCTCTATCCCCACTGCCTGTATATACAGTCTCTCTCTCTCTCTATCCACACTACCTGTATATACATACTCTCTCTATCCCCACTGCCTGTATATACATACTCTCTCTATCCCCACTGCCTGTATATACACACTCTCTCTATCCCCACTGCCCGTATATACACACACTCTCTCTGTATCCCCAATGCCTGTATATACACACATCCTCTCTATCCCCACTGCCTGCATATGCAGTCTCTCTCTCTCTCTATCCCCACTGCCTGTATACACACAGTCTCTCTCTCTATCCCCACTGCCTGTAGATACAGTCTCTCTCTCTATCCCCACTGCCTGTATACACACAGTCTCTCTCTATCCCCATTGCCTGTATATACACACTCTCTCTCTATCCCCACTGCCTGTATATAAACACACTCTATCCCCACCGCCTGTATATACACACTCTCTCTATATCCCCACTGCCTGTATATACACAGTCTCTCTATCCCCACTGCCTGTATATACACAGTCTCTCTCTCTCTCTATCCCCACTGCCTCTATATACACACACTGTCTCTGTATAGTTTTATTCCTGAAGAAGGACTTATGCCCGAAACGTCGATTCTCCTGCTCCTCGGTTGCTGCCTGGCCTGCTGTGTTTTCCCAGCACATTTTCAACTCTGGTACTCCAGCATCAGCAGTCCCCACTTTCTCCTACTCTCTCTCTATCCCCACTGCCTGTATATACAGTCTCTCTCTCTATCCCCACTGCCTGTATATACAGTCTCTCTCTCTCTATCCCCACTGCCTGTATATACACATTCTCTCTCTATCACCACTGCCTGTAGATACAGTCTCTTTCTATCCCCACTGCCTGTAGATACACACTCTCTCTATCCCCACTGCCTGTATATACAGTCTCTCTCTCTATCCACACTGCCTGTATATACACAGTCTCTCTCTCTATCCCCACTGCCTGTATATACACATTCTCTCTCTCTCTCTATCCACACGGACTGTATATACACAGTCTCTCTCTCTATCACCATGGCCTGTATATACACATCTCTCTCTATCCCCACTGCCTCTATATATACACACACTCTCTTTCTATTCCCACTGCCTGTATATACAGTCTCTCTATCTATCCCCACTGCCTGTGTATACACAGTCTCTCTCACTATCCCCACTGCCTGTATATACATACTCTCTCTATCCCCACTGCCTGTGTATACACACTCTCTCTCTATCCCCACTGCCCGTATATACACACTCTCTCTCTTTCTATCCCCACTGCCTGTATATATACAGTCTCTCTCTCTCTATCCCCACTGCCTGTATATACATAGTCTCTCTCTCTATCCCCACTGCCTGTATATACAGTCTCTCTCTCTCTATCCACACTGCCTATATATACACATTCTCTCTCTCTCTATCCACACGGACTGTATATACACAGTCTCTCTCTCTATCACCATGGCCTGAATATACAGTCTCTCTCTATCCCCACTGCCTCTATATATACACACACTCTCTTTCTATTCCCACTGCCTGTATATACAGTCTCTCTATCTATCCCCACTGCCTGTATATACAGTCTCTCTCTCTATCCCCACTGCCTGTATATACAGTCTCTCTCTGTATCCCCACTGCCTGTATATACAGTCTCTCTCTCTCTATACCCACTGCCTGTATACACAGTCTCTCTCTCTAACCCCACTGCCTGTATATACATACTCTCTCTATCCCCACTGCCTGTGTATACACACTCTCTCTCTATCCCCACTGCCCGTATATACTCACTCTCTCTCTCTATCCCCACTGCCTGTATATACACAGTCTCTTTCTCTATCCCCACTGCCTGTATATACACAGTCTCTCTCTCTATCCCCACTGCCTGTATATACAGTCTCTCTCTCTATCCCCACTGCTTGTACATACGTACTCTCTCTATCCCCACTGCCGGTATACATAGTCTCTCTATCCCCACTGCCTGTATATACACAGTCTCTCTCTCTATCCCCACTGCCTATACATACACAGTCCCTCTCCATCCCCACTGCCTGTATATACACTCTCTCTATCCCCACTGCCTGTATATACAGTCTCGCTCTCTATCCCCACTGCCTGTATATACACAGTCTTTCTCTATCCCCACTGCCTGTATATACACAGTCTCTCTATCCCCACTGCCTGTATATAGACATTCTCTATCTATTCCCACTGCCTGTCTATACAGTCTCTCTATCCCCACTGCCTGTATATAGTCTCTCTCTCTATCCCCAATGCCGGTATAAACAGTCTCTCTCTCTCTATCCCCACTGCCTGTATATACACATTCTCTCTATCCCCACTGCCTGTATATACAGTCGCTCTCTATCCCCTCTGCCTGTATATACACACTCTCTCGATCCCCACTGCCTGTATATACAGTCTCTCTCTCTATCCCCACTGGCTGTATATACACACTCTCTATCCCCACTGCCTGTATATACACACACACTCTATCCCCACTGCCTGTATACACACACACACACACTCTATCCCCATTGCCTGTATACACACACACTCTCTATCCCCACTGCCTGTATATATACAGTCTCTCTATCCCCACTGCCTGTATATACAGTCTCTCTATCCCCATTGCCAGTACATACACACTCTCTCTATCCCCACTGCCTGTATATACACAGTCTCTCTCTCCCCACTGCCTGTATATACGCAGTCTCTCTCTCTCTATCCCCACTGCCTGTATATACACAGTCTCTCTCTATCCCCACTGCCTGTACATACAGTCTCTCTCTCTCTATCCCCACTGCCTGTATATACAGTCTCTCTATCCCCACTGCCTGTATATACAGTCTCTATCTCTCTCTATCCCCACTGCCTGTATATACACACTCTCTATCCCCACTGCCTGTATATACACACACTCTCTATCCCCACTGCCTGTATATACACACACTCTCTATCCCCACTGCCTGTATACACACACACTCTCTATCCCCACTGCCTATATATACAGTCTCTCTATCCCCACTGCCTGTATATACACAGTCTCTCTATCCCCATTGCCTGTACATACACACTCTCTCTATCCCCTCTGCCTGTATATACACAGTCTCTCTATCCCCCCTGCCTGTATATACACAGTCTCTCTCTCTATCCCCACTGCCTGTATATAGTCTCTCTCTCTCTATCCCCACTGCCTGTAGATACAGTCTCTCTCTATCCCCACTGCCTGTATATAGTCTCTCTCTCTATCCCCACTGCCTGTATATACAGTCTCTCTCTCTATCCCCACTGCCTGTATATAGACATTCTCTATCTATTCCCACTGCCTGTATATACAGTCTCTCTATCCCCACTGCCTGTATATAGTCTCTCTCTCTATCCCCACTGCCTGTATATACAGTCTCTCTCTCTATCCCCACTGCCTGTATATAGTCTCTCTCTCTCTATCCCCACTGCCTGTATATACAGTCTCTCTCTCTATCCCCACTGCCTGTATATACAGTCTCTCTCTATCCCCACTGCCTGTAGATACAGTCTCTCTCTATCCCCACTGCCTGTAGATACAGTCTCTCTCTATCCCCACTGCCTGTAGATACAGTCTCTCTCTATCCCCACTGCCTGTAGATACAGTCTCTCTCTATCCCCACTGCCTGTAGATACAGTCTCTCTCTATCCCCACTGCCTGTAGATACAGTCTCTCTCTATCCCCACTGCCTGTAGATACAGTCTCTCTCTATCCCCACTGCCTGTAGATACAGTCTCTCTCTATCCCCACTGCCTGTAGATACAGTCTCTCTCTATCCCCACTGCCTGTAGATACAGTCTCTCTCTATCCCCACTGCCTGTAGATACAGTCTCTCTCTATCCCCACTGCCTGTAGATACAGTCTCTCTCTATCCCCACTGCCTGTAGATACAGTCTCTCTCTATCCCCACTGCCTGTAGATACAGTCTCTCTCTATCCCCACTGCCTGTAGATACAGTCTCTCTCTATCCCCACTGCCTGTAGATACAGTCTCTCTCTATCCCCACTGCCCGGATATAGTCTCGCTCTCTATCCCCACTGCCTGTATATACACACTCTCTCTATCCCCACTGCCTGTATATACACACTCTCTCTATCCCCACTGCCTGTATATACACACTCTCTCTATCCCCACTGCCTGTATATACACTCTCTCTCTTGCCTGTATATACACACTCTCTCTATCCCCACTGCCTGTATATACACACACTCTCTATCCCCACTGCCTGTATATACGCTCTCTCTCTATCCCCACTGCCTGTATATACACACTCTCTCTATCCCCACTGCCTGGATTATACACATATTCAGCTCCCCACTGCCTGTATATACACACTCTCTCTATCCCCACTGCCTGTATATACAGTCTCTCATTCCCCACTGCCCGTATATACACTCTCTCTATCCCCACTGCCTGTATATACAGTCTCTCTATCCCCACTGCCTGGATTATACACATATTCAGCTCCCACCCCCTGTGTCCACTGACACACACGTGTTGGTATGTTGTGAGAATGAGATGCGTTCTATGTGTCGTCATACTACGCATGCGCCAGAGGGGCGTGGCCTCGTGCCAGCTGCAGGAAACGCGTCAGAGCGGACGGAAGTGGCTCTGAGGTCGGCGGAAAATGGCGGCGGCGAAGAGTGTACCCCGGGATGCGCAGGTAGCCCGCGGCATGATGTAAACGGGGAGAGATCCTGGCACAGTAACACACACACCCCCCCCCCCCCTGTAGGATGGGGAGTGTATGGAGAATAGAGAGTGTGCTGCTTCCTGTGTGTCATGTACAAGTGGCGCCAAATCCCTTTTTTGTTGCAGCTTCCTGCGTGTTTCTCCCATTTAAGTAATATTCTGTTCTTTGTTATTCACTTCCCGTTACCCACATTATGCTCCATTGGCCGCTCTTCGCACTCATACTCATCCTCGTCAATATCTATAAACCATTTGCATCCCTCTCGCAAGCTGCCTCTCCACTTCTTTTTGTGTTGTCTGCAAATTTGGCTGCAGAGCGTTCACTTGCTTCCTCCAATAATTATTCTTAACTGTGCAATTCCGTCACTGATCCCTGTTGGACCCGACTGGTCAAACCTGGAAAAAAAAACCTTGATCCCAGCAAACCAGGAAAGGAACAGAAGAAAAGCTGGGACCGAGTAGTTGAAAATCGGTTGCCTGTACTGGAAACAGTCCATGTCCACACCAGTATGCTGTTCATACTTTTAATATTTATTGAACTCAGCATGAAGTCCTGAAATTTACAGGATCCCCAAGTGGGAAATGAGACTATGTTCTTCCAGCTTGTGCCGAGCTATACTAGAGCCCTGCAGCAGGCCAGAGACAGAAATTTTGGCTAGGGAACTTAGGGTGTACTGGAAGGTCAGGGTCGTTTTTATGTACAGGATGTTGATGTTCTGCAAAATGGTCACCAAATCTCTAATTCAACTCCCCAGTGTAGGGGAGACCATATTAGATTAGATTAGATTAGATTACAGTGTGGAAACAGGCCCTTCGGCCCAACAAGTCCACACCGAACCGCCGAAGCGAAACCCACCCATACCCCTACATTTACCCCTTACCTAACACTACGGGCAATTTAGTATGGCCAATTCACCTAACCTGCACATCTTTGGACTGTGGGAGGAAACCGGAGCACCCGGAGGAAACCCACGCAGACAACGTGCAAACTCCACACAGTCAGTCGCCTGAGTCGGGAATTGAACCCGGGTCTCTGGCGCTGCGAGGCAGCAGTGCTAGCCACCGTGCTGCCCACAAATTGTGAGCAGTGACTAGACAGTAGACTAGATTGAGTGAAGTGCAGGTAAATGACTGCTTCACTTGAAAGTGTGACTGGAACCTTGAAGAGTGAGGGGGGAAGCAGGTAAATGTTGTGCATTCTGATTGTTTGGGGAGGTGTAGGGAATGGAGGAGTTATGAACCAGAATGTCCAAGAGGAAATGGTCCCTGTGAAATGCTGATGAGGAGGGGGGGGGGGCATGGTTCTCATGGTAGCATCCTGCAGGAGGTGGCAGAAATGGTAGCTTATGAGGCTTTGGATGCAGATGCTATCGGGGTGGAAATTGAGGACTGAGATGGAACCTATTTGTTTTGTGGAAGAAAATAGAAAGTGTGAGGATAGAAATCTGAGAAATGGGTCGGATGTGGCAAAGTCCACAGTGGTGGGGAGTCCTTGGCTGAGGAAAAAGGTGTATGTTTCTGAGACCCTCACACTTCTGGACTCCTCGCACGGTTATCTGGGCCATACGACCTCTCACCTTGCTTCCTGTAAGGACTCCATTGCATTCCCCCAGTTGCTTTATCTCTGTTGCGTCCGTTCTGATGATGATAGCTTCTACAGGACTCGAAACATTGGCTCTGTTTTCTTTCCACACATGCTGCCAGACCTGCTAAGTTGCTCCAGCAATTTCTGTTATTGTTTCCGATCCTTAGCATCTGCAATTGTCTGTTTTATTTTAGCACTTTTAAGCTGCTCTGGTGACAGCTGCCTGGCTGTTCTCTTTAATTTTCTTCACCTCCAGTGATACAAAAAGATCCTGAATTTTTAGGGGATTTTAAACTAACTGTACTATTAAACCCTTAACAATTAATCAGTTTCAATAAAGGGACATAGTGACCACCGCTACAGTGGATGATTTGTTGAGTGGCAGGAATATCACTTGTTGTGTGGAAGTGGCTGGAGAAACAGTTGTGCAAATGAAATATCCATCTTCGTTTCAATATTGGAACTTCAAAATAGCGCTTGGAATGTCATTTCTCTTAAGCCTCTTTTATGTGTCTTCTACAACAAAAATTAAACGTTCTTTAATTATTTTGCTTAAAATTTAGTTTGAAAATAGAATTTAAACCCTGTGTCCCATTTGGTTTGTTAGCCGTTCAGCCTTATCAGCCTGTCTTCATTTTTATTGATTGTATGGGCCAGGTACACCAGTCACCGTTTCAATCTTAGGTTTGTCACCATGGGTCTTGTGCAAAATTTGAAGATGTGTGTTATGTTCTTCCTAAAAGCTGAAGCTGAAGATTGGGCGAAAAATGATTTTGGGTGTAAATATTGATTTGTTTGAAAATAGTAATTAAGAGTGTGTGCTTTTGGCTGATGGACTACATTATAAAACAGCTTGACTTGTGCCTGGAACAAAAGTAAATTGCACATTCATAAAATGTATAATTCACCGTTCTGGTGTAGTTTGAAATAATATACTTTTGGAAAGTAGGTTTTATAGTCATTTTGTGATGGTTTGTGATGATGAACATCATAGTTGTTCATTAAACATACTATGAACATGGTATAGTAGGCATTAGACATTATTACCACAAACTTTCCAGCCTAGCTGTCTCATGTTGTCTGTTCTGTACTTTGTTGATGCTAGATTATGAGTGAAATTTCGAAAGCGTTTTGAAACTTACAGGTGAGTAGCTTTGCCCATATTAATTTGCAGATAATGAACATTTGGACAAGAGGGAGATCATTGTTTTTCTATTGTCAGAGTTTGGCAAGAAGTGTTTTAGTATTAGTAACAAGAGCCAAAACATAGAACATTACAGTGCAGTACAGGCCCTTCGGCCCTTGATGTTGCGCCGACATGCAATAATTTCACTGCTCTTTTGTGACCACCTATTAATGTTATCTGTAGGGTGATGTGAAGAGTTGTTGAATTCCTTCAAAATAATTATTGTACACTGAAATGTTTTTGTTCATTTTGTTTCATGTTTAACAGGTCATGGCACAGATTTTAAAGGATATGGGTGTCTCAGAATATGAACCAAGAGTTATTAATCAGATGTTGGAGTTTACTTATCGTAAGTAAATGTGTGGGGCCTGACAATAACTTGGAGCTGGAAGAAAATAGAGGAGTGGATTTCAGAAGGGAAGGCCATTAGTTTGGGTTTCTTGTAAGTCCTTCAAATTGGATCTTTTTTTCCCTGCAAGTTCCTGTCCAAAAGCCAGCCAGATTGATAGGATTCCTTTAAGTGTGGTGGAAAGCAACTAGGAAGTGGATATCTGGTATGTTTAATAAAGCATTGTTTGGAGCTTGTAGGAAACCGCTAACTCAGACTTGATGTAAATACTAATTTGCAACTTACCCAACGTTGGTGTGCTGGGCCAACTGGTAACACAGCTGTGCATTGTGCTGTGCTTAAAAAGCTTGGTGGGCCAGGGAAAGCACTCCAGTTGCTCCAGGCCCCCACGCAACACAGTGTAGCAAGATTCTGTTTTCTAACGTTTGCAGGTATTTTGGGTTTCCAATGTTTGCAGGCACTTCAAAATTAAATGAGTTAAAATGCAGGCATTCAGTCTCCTTTGATGACAGGTGTGCTTCCAGCCCACACGTTGCCTTTGTTAAAACTGGAGGTGGTCAGGTTTTCTCTTGTTTTTAACCTCCCACCCACCTTTGTCTTAAAGTGCTTCAGTGAGGTACACTATTTAAATTGGGCAGTATTCTAAAGAATAATTTTGGCAAATAGCCTTTTGATTATTCTTTTACCTTTCAGGATATGTTACCACAATACTGGAGGATGCAAAAATATATTCAAGCCATGCTAAAAAAGCAAGTGTTGATGCAGATGATGTCAGATTGGCTATTCAGTGCCGAATGGATCATTCATTTACATCCCCTCCGCCTAGAGATGTAAGTATTGATCAAAACCATTTTTATTCACGATAAACACTAATTCAAAAGATGGTGTTAAAAAATGTACGTTACCTGTCTTTAGTTTCTGTTGGAGATTGCACGTCAGAAGAATCAGAACCCGTTACCACTGATTAAACCATATGCTGGGCCTCGGCTGCCACCAGACAGATACTGTCTAACAGCACCAAATTACAAGCTGAAGTCGCTACATAAGAAGGTACGTTTTATAATAGTATTATCAGATTTGATGCCGATGGAACCTTAGAAATCAGGCTTTGGCTGGATTTTAACTTTTTATTTTGTATTCTCATCTTTAAAGGTGACATCATCTACTGGAAGAATAACTGTACCAAGGCTCAGTGTTGGCACATGTGTTACCAGTCGGCCCAGCACACCAACGTTGGGTAAGTTGCAAATTAGTATTTACATCAAGTCTGAGTTAGTGCTCATAATTGTGTGATACTGCAGTAGTCCTTGCCCAAACCCGCATGACTTAACATTTCCAACGTTTTGAAGTTCATTCAGTGGAGATGGGTATTGCTGGCTAAGATAGCATTCATTACTTATCCCTAATTGCCTTTGAGAAGGTAGTGTTGAGTTGCCTTCTTGGGAAACCTACTTGGTGTTAGCGAGGAAGTTCCAGGATTTTCATCATTACCACAAAAGGGATATATTTCCAACTCAGGATGGCGAATCGCTGGGAGAGGAACGTGTATATGATAATATTCCTATATATCTGCTGCCCTTGTTCTTCTAAATGTTAGTGACTTTGGATGACATTGAGCACTTTGTGTTGCAGAACTGTCATTTAGGTAAATTGGGAGTATCCATCACCCTCCTCTTGACTTGTTTTTTGTAAATGATGGTTTAGATTACAGTGGTGCTGGAAAAGCACAGCCGGTCAGTCAGCATCTGAGGAGCAGGAAAATCGACATTTCGGGCAAAAGCCCTTCATCAGGACTGATGAAGGGCTTTTGCACGAAACACCGATTTTCCTGCTCCTCGGTTGCTGCCTGACTGGCTGTGCTTTTCCAGCACCACTGTAATCTAAACTCTGATTTCCAGCATCCGAAGTCCTCACTTTTGTCTTGTAAATGATGGACAACCTTGGGGGATTAAGGAATTGTGTTTCTTGCCACTGAGTTCCTTGTGTTATGATTCCATTGATGGTACCTCTAGGCAAGTCAGATCCCAAAATGAAATGTGGCTTGATTGCTAAATAGAAGCCTAAAGAATTAAAATATGGATATAATTTATCTGGATTTGAGTTTTTGTAATGGATAGTGATGGGAAATGGGTAGAAACATTGCTTCAGTGTTTTAGATATTGGCAACTGTCCTCAATATATGTAAAGATGGTTTTTTTTCTATTTCTTGTCTAATCAAATTCTGTTCTGTCATAAGTAAACCTATAGCCTTGTGTCAATATGATTCCATGATTAGCACAAATTCAATCTTTTTGCTGAGATATATTAGTCCTGAACTATTCTGAATCCTCCTCCCAACAGAGAAGGTAAACTTGCTATTCAATATTTATCTTCTGACCAAAACCACAAAACCTGTTCGGGGGCGGGGCGGGGCAGGCAGTGAGTATGATGGGAAAAGAGTTTTCACAGAATGCAATCACTTGTTGTTGAATCTGTTTTAACTTGTACTCTCATCAATATTTGGTTCTACTAAATTTTGTTTTATCTGCATGAAGTTTAATTCCTATCAACATTGGTTGCTTTTAAGTTCTTTTGGAAGTAGATTTTGTTAACCATAAATGGGGGGGATAAATGTTCTCTTCCTGCCTGAGTTCCCTCAAACAAATAAGAACAGCAATTGAGGGGGTGAAACTGAATGCCCATCAATTCCATCAGGAAATGAATAATTATTGTTAAAATAGAATGCTGCTATTAATTGCAGATTTCTTTGCAGTTTCAATGGTTGTGATCTCTGTTGTAGTCTATTAATGCTCTGGAGATTTTTGATTAGTTTTAATGTAATCAGCAAGGCATATTGAAAGTTTTTGGAATTCATGTCTTGCAATTTGCATTTGTAGGTACTCCATCATCTCAAACAGTGGCTGTTACTGCAAAAGTTGGAACACCTGTATCATTAGCTGGCCAGAGGTTTACAGTACAAATCCCTTCCTCACAAACTAATGTGAAGCCAGGTAAACTATAAATTTGAGATTTATGGAACAGTGGATTAATTAATAATTTAATATCAGAATGCTCAAAATGAGTATTCTATTTATCTTGGAAATGGGGCATGTGGACCACATGGCTTTTACCTTTACTATTTCCATCTAATCGTCATAGGACATAAATAGAAGTTTTTCTTTCTATCATGGATAATGCAGGGATCGTAAAAGCTACCATAAGTCAATTGGTGGTTTTCTGTCACACAGTTACTGTATTTCGGGCAGCACTTTGCACAAACAAAGTACTACATATCGCAAATAAGGTTTGACACGTTAACGTCATGCAAGTGTGGCTGTAGAAGGTGATGCCAGGTCCCCTCAGGAGCTGTTTTTTCAAAAGTGCCTGAACAGGCAGTCTATTGATTTAACATATTGTGAGGAGTGGTGCATCTTTTTTTACAGCACTCCTTCAAGCATTGAAGTGGCAGCTAAGATGGGCTAGAGCATGGTTCAATCCAGAACCTTTTGGTTCAGTCTTA
This sequence comes from Chiloscyllium plagiosum, assembly GCF_004010195.1. Classification (NCBI taxonomy): domain Eukaryota; kingdom Metazoa; phylum Chordata; class Chondrichthyes; order Orectolobiformes; family Hemiscylliidae; genus Chiloscyllium; species Chiloscyllium plagiosum. Next base: position 14,947,848 of record NC_057724.1, read on the forward strand.
ACACTGAGTCTTTTAAATATTTAGTGAAACCAATAAATGTGTTTAATGGGATACAATGTCCTAATTGTTATAGTGGTAAAAACAATGACTGCAGATGCTGGAAACCAGATTCTGGTATGACTGCAGATACTGGATTTCACTGCTCTTTGGATGCTGCCTGAACTGCTGTGCTCTTCCAGCACCACTAATCCAGAAGATAATTGTTATAGTGTTAGCTTAACAATGTAAAAATTGAGTACCAAGGTAAATTAGGAAATTGAATAAAAATTGTCTCACAAACTTGATTGAGTTTTTTGAAGAAGTAACAAAGAAGAGTGATGAGGGCAGAGGAGTAGATGTGATCTATATGGACTTCAGTAAGGCGTTCGACAAGGTTCCCCATGGGAGACTGATTAGCAAGGTTGGATCTCATGGAATACAGGGAGAAATAGCCAGTTGGATACAGAACGGGCTCAAAGATAGAAGTCAGAGGGTGGTGGTGGAGGGTTGTTTTTCAGACTGGAGGCCTGTGACCAGTGGTGTGCCGCCATGATCGGTGCTGGGTCCTCTACTTTTTGTCATTTATATAAATGATTTGGATGCGAGCATAAGAGGTACAATTAGTAAGTTTGCAGATGACACCAAAATTGGAGGTGTAGTGGACAG
>NC_057724.1:14948735-14961287 GCF_004010195.1 Chiloscyllium plagiosum
TAGGATAAATAGACAAAGTCTTTTCCCTGGTGTCGGGGAGTCCAGAACTAGAGGGCATAGGTTTAGAGTGAGAAGGGAAAGATATAAAAGAGACCTACGGGGCAACTTTTTCACGCAGAAGGTGGTACATGTATGGAATGAGGATGTGGTGGAGGCTGATACAATTGCAACATTTAAGAGGCATTTGGATGGGTATATGAATAGGAAGGGTTTGGAGGGATATGGGCCAGGTGCTGGCAGGTGGGACTAGATTGGGTTGGGATATCAGGCCGGCATGGATAGGTTGGACCAAAGGGTCTGTTTCCATGCTGTACATCTCTATGACTCTATCAACAGTCTAATGATTTATTGACTGGCACTATATAAAATGATAGCTTCTGTATTGTTGCAAACTAGTTAGCTAATATTTATCCCTAACTTGTATCTCCAAACTATATGGTTACTTCCTATTCTCAGCACAATTTAGGATTTTTATTTATTATTCATTCACGGAATGAGGGCATTACTGGCTAGACCAGCATTTATTGTCCATCCCTAACTGCCTGAACCCGCAGAACAATACATGGATCTCCAGATTAAAGGCCAGCGATAATACCACTAGGCTACCACCTCCCCAAATGAGAGGATCAGCAATAAAGACATTTTTGACAATGGTGTCCACATCCAAAGAAAGATAAATAAATTACCAATTAAATTAGCTTCCTACCTTTCATTCGGTGAAAGATAATGTCTAATGTTGGTATAATATATTTCAGTAGCAGAGATACAATGTGTTGGTCGCGGAATATGATACTTGAGTGCTCTCATTCTTCTCTGTCCCAATGCTTGTTGTTTTGCCCTCCCAATTCTGACAGTACACCGATCCATCCCTTGTGTAGTAAAATTAACATGTTGTCCGGTTGTTTTTGTTTTTTGCAAGAATTTTGTTTCGCCTTAAATCTCTACAAGAGAGAGGAGCTGACATTAGCCTAATGTATCTGTGTATCTCTTAAGTTAATGGGCTGCATGTATGGCATGCTGTGAAAGACTGATGCTTAGATTCTGAACTCGGGGAGTTCAGGAACAGTATCCCAGGAATGGACGATAATATAACCAAAGGTAACGTTATAACTGCAGTGATCACAGTTGTAAAGACAAGTTTTGATTATATTCTCAAAGATAGATGATCAATTATGATGAAACATGATTTCCCAACATGCTGACTGTTCTGCACTCTCTTGAAAGGAAACTATTGTACTCCAACAAGAGTAGTATCAATTTTCATAGAATCCCTACAGTGTGGAAACAGGCCGTTAGGCCTAACAAGTCCACACCAACTCTCCGAAGAGTAACCCAATCAGCCCCATTCCCCAGCCCCTATTACTCGACATTTACCCCTGACTAATGCATCTAACCTACACATTAAAGAACACTATGGGCAATTTAGCATGGCCAGTTCACCTAACCTGCACATCTTTGGACTGTGGGAAGAAACTGGAGCAGCCGGAGGAAATCCACACAGATACTGGGAGAATGTACAAACCCCAAACAGACAGTTGCCCGCGGTGCGATTCAATATCGCGTCCCTAGTGCTGTGAGGCAGCAGTGTTAACCACTGAGCCACCATGTCACCCAGTTTTGCTGATAGACCAACCAGTATCTAATCTTGTGCCACTTAACTTCATTGAAAGGTTTGTGTATGAAAAGGAAAGCAGCCGAGGACTGGAATTACTTGACTTCAGAATTTTTTTCGATAAATATTTGAGATGTGGACCTCACTGGCAGGGCCAACATTTATTGCCCTTGAGAAAGTGGTGAAGAGCTGCCATCTTGAGCCACTGCAATTAATGTGCTGTCGGTATATCCACTATACAGTTAAGGAGGAAGTTCCTGGATTTTGACCAAGTGACACTGATATATTAGCAATATTTCCAAGTCAGGATGGTGATTGGCTTGGAAAACTGCCACTACTTACAAGTTCCCCTCCAAGCCACTCACCATCTTGACTTGGAGGGGAACATGTAAGTAGTGGTAGTTTTCCCATGCATCTGCTGTCCTTGTCCTTCTAAATGGAAGTGGTAGTGGGATTGGAAGGTGCTGTCGAAGGATCTTTGGCAAATTTCTGCAGTGCATCTTGTAGACTTTACACGCTGCCGCTGCAGTGCATTGAAGATGGAGACCATTATGTTTGTGGATGTAGTGCCAATCAAGCGGGCTGCTTTGTCCTGGATGGTGTGAAGCTTCTTGTGTCGTTGGAACCTCACTCATCCAGGCAAGTTGGAGTATTCCATCACACTCCTGACTTGTGCCTTGTGAATGGTGGGCAGGTGTTGGCTTGTCAAGAGGTGAATTATATGCTGTGTTCCTAGTGTCTGACCTGCTCTTGTAGCCGCAGTATGTATATGGCTAGCTCAGTTGAGTTTCTAGTCAATGGTAACCTTTAGGGTGTTGATAATAGGCTATTTGGTGATGATAACTTTATCGAATGTCAAGGGACAATAGTTAGACTCATCGGAGGTGGTCCTTGCCTGGCACTTGTGTGGTGCAAATATTACTTGCCTCTTTTCAGCTCAAGCTTGGATATTGTCCAGGTTCTGCTGCATTTGGACATGGACTGCTTCAGTATCTGAGGAGTCATGAATGGTGCTGATCATGATGCAATAATCAATTAACATCCCTATCTCTGCCCTTATGATGGAGGGTAGCTGAAGATAGTTGGGTCTAGGACACCTCCCTGAGGAACTCCTGCGGGGATGTCCTGGAGCTGGGGCGACTTACCTGGGGCGACAACAACCATCATCCTTTATGTCAGATTATGATTGTAACCAGTGAGGGTTTTCCCCCCAGTTACCATTAACTCCAGTTTGCTCAGGTTCCTTGATACCATACTTTATCCAGTGTGGCCTTGATGTCAAGGGCTGTCACTCTCACCTCACCTTGAATTCATCTCTTTTAGCAGTATTTGAACCAATGTTTTAATGGGGTCAGGAATTGAGTGACCCTGATAGAATCCAAATTGGGCGCCAATGAGCAGGTAAATTCTGAGCAGGTACTACTTGATAACATTTTTATGACTCCTCCCATCACTTTACTGATGATTATGAATAGATTGATGGGGCTTTGGATTTGTCCTGCTTTTAGTACAGGACATATCTAGGCAATTTTCTACATTGTCAGATAGATGCAGTGTTGTAGATGTGCTGGAACAGCTTAGCTAGGGGTGCAACAAGTTCTGGAGCACATCTTCTGTACTATTGCCAGAATGTTATCAAGATCCATGATGTGTATCCAATCCCTTCAGCTATTTCTTAATATCACGTGGAGTGAATTGAATTGGATGAAGTCTGGCATCCATAATGCTAGGGTCCAATGGAGGAGCTGAAAATGTGTTGCTGGAAAAGTGCAGCAGGTCAGGCAGGTCAGGTCAGCCCTGAAGAAGGGCTTATGTCCGAAATGTCGATTCTCCTGTTCCTTGGATGCTGCCTGACCTGCTGCGCTTTTCCAGCAACACATTTTCAGCTCTGATCTCCAGCATCTGCAGTCCTCACTTTCTCCTCCAATGGAGGAGGCCAAGATCAGTCAGCCACTTAATGCCTCTTGCTGAAGATTGTTGCAAATCCTTCAGCTTTGTCTTTTGCATTTATTGTGCAGTTTATTTACTGTGTAGATTAAATGGCAGGTGCTAGATAAATACAGTGTTGTCCATTGTATTAAATATAACCTTAGGCTGTTTCCTATTGAAGTAATTTAACTTGATGTTTCTTTAATGATTGTTGAACAGTTGATTTAAGAAAACCCTGTCAGCGATTGTTCAATTGGTAGCACTCTTGCTTCTGAGTCAAAATGTTCCTGCTTCACGTCTCAGTTCACAATTTTGAGCACAAGATATCAGGGCTTACATTCTATTGTTGATGGATCACTGAGCGGCTGAGTTTTGAATGTGACATGAAGCTGAAATGTTGCCTGTTCTCTTGGGGATAAAATGTCCTATGGCGCTATTTTGAAGATGAGGGGAATTGACTCTGGGGTCCTGGCCAGTATTTATCCTTGTTGATAATTGTTGTAATATTACTTGTCATCATCAAAAAAAAACTGTGTGTGGAAGCTTACTTTTTACAAACCGTTCTGCATTAATTACATCACTAGAAGAAGAGATGGCACAGTCTGTGGTCAGCCTTATTCATTTGAGGACAGTCCTGATATAGCGCAGGATGTTGACTTCGCTGGATTCAGACTGTCTCGACAAAATTTTCCTGAAGGAAGGCACGTTTTGTCAAATGTTTTCATCTTGCATTACTTAGATCAATTCACAAAAACACCAATTCAAGGGCACTGCTGCTGTTTCAACTCTACAAAATAGAGAACAGCCATTCACTGGTTCATTTCTTAAGGCAGTTCCCTGACCAAACAGTCTGGATGGTATCTAATTAGAGTCATAGAGATGGACAGCATTGAAACAGAACCTTTGGTCCAACTCATCCATGCCGACCAGATATCCTAAATTAATCTAGTTCCATTTGCCGGCATTCGGCCAATATCCCTCTAGACCCTCCCTATTCATATACCCACCAGATGCCTTCTAAATGTTGAAATTGTACCAGCCTCCACCACTTCCACTGGCAGCACGTTGCATACACGCACGACTCTCTGAGGTCCCTTTTAAATTTTCCTCTCTCACCGTAAACCTATGTCCTTTAGTCCTGGACTTCCCCACCCCAGGAAAAAGACCTTGTCTATTTGCCCTTTCCATGTCTGTCATGAATTTCTTAATCCCTATAAGTGACCCCTCAGCCTCCGACACATCCAGGGAAAGCAGTTGCAGCTCATTGAGTCTCTTCCTATAGCTCAAACCCTCCAACCCTTGCAACATCCTTGACGTTATGCACCTTTGGAGCAATTTGAACTTGAACCTGGGTCTCTTGGGACATTACCACTCCACCAACAAGAGCCTGCTTGGTTTCAAATTTAAACAGTGACTGGCAGTTAACTGTCTGCTAATCACATTGCCACCAATTAGCACTTCTCATGCCATATAATTGTTGATTTTTTTCCATTGAACTGATATTCTTGAAAATTGTCTTGGTAAGTATAAGGTGACGATTTTCAATAAGATATGTCTTGTTTTCAGCAATACTCCAGTTCTACTAAGCGTTAGCAGTCATCATCTATTCTTGAGTTGCTGAAGTGTGGCAGCAGTATATTCAGCCCTGCAGGGCTTAAGCTGATTAAAAGTTTGGGTAAGGATGCTTTAGAGGACTAGATAAGTGTTGACAAAGACGCATCAACTGACAAATGCAGCAATTGTGCTAATCGTACTGCAGGATACAAGTTAAAATTAAGAAACCAGAGTTGATGAAAATGATGCAACCAAAGTTTGCATCAATATTTGCATGCAGCTGGTCACAGATTTGATACTTGGATTAGAGCAAAGAAGTTTCATTTCAGAGGATGAGATAATGTCACTGTACATGATGCAAGAGAACTTTATTGAAGAAAGACGAAAATATGGTAGACAAATCAAACTGCAAAGCTGGCTCAAGCAGATAGACAAGGAAAGTGATCATCACCCTTTTGCAAGTACCAGTACAAATTAAAACCACCCTTTGCACAGTGGAAATTTAATTGTGTGAATCGATGCCTTGAGAATAGTAGAAGAGAGGCAGGAGTTGAGAAAAGAATGGTTTAACAGTTCTGTGCTTGATCATTATGTTGCTGTCAACAGTACATGCTCAGGTACAGAGCAGCCACAAGGTGTTAAGTGAATGGTTTAAAACCTGCACTGAGCTTGGGTCACAACCTCCTGTGGTCTAATAAATACTTTGTCCTGAGACTGCTCTTTTGGATGGGTACAATCTGTACAGCCATGACTGTGATTCAAAAATACCTCACTGGCTGAAAAATGCTTTGGGATGTCTGATGGTCATAAAGACGGTATATAACGGAATCTACTTTCGGCTTTAATTTCCTTTTCTCTTTCTCTGTCTGTCCTTCCTTCCCTTTGGTTATTAAGTCAGAATATAATTCAAAATAATACTACTTAAAGTAAAGTTGTAATATCTAAACAGCAACAATTTGAAATGGAAATGTCTGGTTTTGACATTGGGCCAAGAGTGACTTCATTTTATTTTTACATTTAACACAGGCTATTAGTATACAAACAAATTGTTTTCGTTTTAAAGTTTGCTCGCAATTGTTTGCAGTAATCGTATCCTTGAGGGAAAATGCTAAATTGGAGGAAGGCCAATTTTGACGGTATTAGGCAAGAACTTTCAAAAGTTGATTGTGGAGGCAGATGTTTGTAGGTAAAGGGACGGCTGGAAAATGGGAAGCCTTCAGAAATGAGATAACGAGAGTCCAGAGACAGTACGCTCCTGTTAGGGTGAAAGGCAAGGCTGGTAGTTGTAGGGAATGTTAGAGAAACTGAGGTTTTGGTCAAGGAAAAGGAAGCATGTGTCAGATATAGACAGCAGAGATCGAGTGAATCTTTAGAAGAGTATAAAAGCAGTAGGAGTATACTTAAGAGGGAAATCAGGAGGGTTGAAAGGGGACGTGAGATAGCTTTGGCAAATAGGATTAAGGAGAATCCAAAGGGATTTTATAAATACATCAATACAAAAGGGTGACTAGGGAGAGAACAGGGCCCCTCAAGTATCAATGAGGCAGTCTTTGTGTGGAACTGCAGGAGACGGGGCCATACTAGATGAGTATTTTGCATCAGTGTTTACGTGTAAGATACACAATGTGGGAAATAGATGGCGACATCTTGAAAATGTCTGTATTACAGAGGAGGAGGTGCTGGATGTCTTGAAACGCGTAAAGGTGGATAAATCCCCAAGACCTGATCAGGTGTAACCTCGAACTCTGTGAGAAGCTAGGGAAGTGATTGCTGAGGCCTTTGCTGAGATATTTGTAAAATCGATGGTCACAGGTGAGGTGCCAGAAGACTGAATTTGGCTAATGTGGTGACAGTATTTAAGAAATTTGGTAAGGAAATGCCAGAGAACTGTAGACTGGTGAGCTTGACATCAGTGGTCAAGTTGTTGGAGGGAATCCTGGGGAGCAGGATTACATGTATTTGGAAAGGCAAGGACTGATTAGGGATAGTCAGCATGGCTTTGTGCGTGGGAAATCATGTCTCACAAACTTGATTGAATTTTTTGAAAAAGTAACAAAGAGGATTGATGAGGGCAGGGTGGTGGATGCGATCTATATGGACTTCAGTTAGGCATTTGACAAGGTTCCTCATGGTAAACTGATTAGATCAAGAAATCAAGGTTAGATTACATGGAATACTGGGAGAACTCACCATTTGGGTACAGAACTGGCTTGAAGGTAGAAGACAGGGTGGTGGTGGAGGGTTGTTTTTCAGATTGGAGACCTGTGACCAGTGTTGTGCCACAAGGATCAGTGATAGGTCCACTGGTTTTATTCATTTATATAAATGATTTGGATGTGAGCATAAGAGGAGGTATAGTTATTAAGTTTGCAGATGACACCAAAATTGGAGGTGTAGTGGCCAGCAGAGAAAGTTAAAACATTGTTATAAAACATTGGTTAGGCCATTTTTGGAATATTGTGTACAATTCTGGTCTCCCTGCTATCGGAAGGATGTTGTGAAACTTTAAAGGGTTCAGAAAAAATTTACAAGGATGTTGTCAGGGTTGGAGGGTTTGAGCTGTCGGGAGAGCCTCAATAGGCTGCGGCTGTTTTCCCTGCAGCATCAGAGGATGAGGAGTGACCTTATAGGGGTTTTGTAAAATCATGAGGGGCATGTTTAGGACAAATAGACAAGGTCTTTTCCCAGGTATGGGGCAGTCCAGAACTAGAGGCCATAGGTTTAGGGTGAGAGGGGAAAGATATAAAAGGGGCAACTTTTTCACGCAGAGGGTGGTTTGTGTATGCAATGAGCTGTCAAAGGAAGTGGTGGACGCTGGTACAATTACAACATTTAAAAGGCATCTGGATGAGTATATGAATAGGAAGGGTTTTGAGGGATATGGGCCAGATGCTTGCAAATGGGACTAAATTAGGATATCTGGTCGGCTTGGATGAGTTGGACTGAAGGGTCTGTTTTCTCTGACTCTTATGACTGAATTTCTAAAATATTTTGCTCTTTTGTTTTCTTACAGCTACAGGAATCTCCTCAACAACCTCAGTCCAAAATGTTTTGATCAATCCATCTCTGATTGGCTCAAAAAATATCCTTATCACGACTAATATGGTCTCTGCCTCAGGAAGTAACAATGAAGCAAATCCATTAAAACGGAAACACGATGACGATGATGATTATGATGCTTCCTAAAAATGGATCTGACTATCATTTGAAACATTATTCTTTTTAGAAAAATTCTATCTATTGAGACTTTGATATGAATGATGAACATCTGCCAATATTAGTTTGGCATTGTTTGCAAGTCATCCAGATTGAACAGCTGAGCTGTAAATCCAGCATTGTGAAGCAAATATGTAAAAGTGCTTATAGTTTGTATGGCCACTTGAGAGTTTGGAGCATGAGGTGTAAGCTCTGTCTTGTGTTTGTATTAAATAAATGTGCCATTTTAGTTCTTTAAACAATCATCTGCTTGGGATCCCTACATGCCAGGAGCCTGTTTCTAAGTTGCTTCTCAAGACATTTTCTATACATTAGTAATTCCTTTCAATTTGTAGAATTCACAATATATGAAGTACTTATGGACTCAGTGATTTCTGCAAATGTTATATTTGCATTCAGTTTCTCTCACCACTGATTGATGTACTTATGTCTGCGTTTGTTTACCAGAACATTTAGAGATTGCCAGTGTTGTGTCAAACTCAGTCCAAATAACAAACTCAGAATTAAGTTTCCATTTTTGTGTTATTTTGGAGAATTATTCATAAAAATACCAGTTGTAATTTTAAGACATTTTTGTATCATTGATCAGGTTTTCCTGAAACAATTTGTAGTTGTACATATTGGATAAACAGGCTTCTTTGCATTTGGGACCTCTTGTGGGGTTTTGTTATTAGCTGAGTTTCATGAAACAATTATTTTTGACAGCTTTTTAAAATGTACCTTACACTTTGTGCTCTTCAGTAGTGTATTTTCTACAAAGAAACTTGAGCTCTGAGAGGTAATTGCAAACATGAACCATTTTCTGAGTAATAGTGCTGTACTGGATTTCTTCTGTTTTCATATTATGTCACTCTCGTGTTTAAAATTGTTCCACAGTTTAAGGCACAATATATTACAGTATTTGTTTTGTTCTTGTGTAGTTAAGCTTGGAAAATATTTTGTCAGGTATATCATACTGACCATTTCTAGTTAACCTAGACTTCAAAACAATGATTTTACACTCTCCTTACATTTCCTGAAGAAGGGCTTATGCCTGAAACGTCAATTCTCCTGCTCCTCGGATGCTTCCTGGCCTCTGCTGTCTTTTTCCAGCATCACATTTTTCAAATCTGGTACTCCAGCATCTGCAGTCCTCACTTTTTCCCCACTCTCCTAACATCCCAATATTTATTGTTTTCATTAGAGCAGAGTTTTTCCCCTATCACTGTGAAGTGTGACTAAGTGCAGAGTACAGCATTACGCCTCAAACAATGTCCAAGAACTAATAAATCAGTTGGCAGTTGGCATTATCACACCTTTTTGCTCAGCTGTCTTTGGTCTTATCTGGGTAAAGTTATGTCTTCTCCTTCTTCACTGTACCAATGTGATTAATTACCTTGGAACCAGGAAGGATTTTTTTTTCACAAAAAAAAGGGATTCAATTACATATCATCTTACATTTTCAAAATATATTAATTATGTTGTAAGTTTTAGGACATAGTGACTGCTCTAGTTAATAATGACTTGTAATTCATCACTGAATCAAAATTATTAGCTGATCTTTTTTTTTGGTGATTGAGGGAAAAAGAGCCAGGGTGCTTGGTAAACTTCCTGATGCTTGAGCCACTTCATCTGTCCCCACACACACGCACACACAACCTCCATATTGGAAAGAGGTTGCCCCTGACATTACAGGTCTTCTGTTTGGATCATTAGTCATGACTCACTTGATAGCAATCTACATTGCAAGTCACCTGAGGTAATGAGAAGTACTATACAAGTACAAAGAAATGTAATCCTGGAATATGTGCGTAAATAAATAAGGAAGGCTATTTGTCCAATCTCAATATAAAATACAATCTTCCACAATTGTTTCTGAAAAGACTTTGAATTAAGAGATGTATTGCTTTACAGGGAATTGATTTCCAGATATCCATTATTCTTAGTGCAAAGAATTTGTTGATTAGTTTAAAATATTTGCGATTTTAGAGAAATTTTGTGGCTTAGCTTCAGATTCAGGTTATAAGTTTGCTCGCTGAGGTGGTAGATTTGTTCTCAGACTTTCATCACCATACTAGGTAACATCATCAGTGAGCTTCCGTTGGAAGTGCTGGTGTTCTGTCCCACTTTGTATTTATGCGTCTTGGTCTGTTAGGATACATGATATCATTTGCAGTTCTTTTTCTCAGAGGTTGGTTAATGGGGTCCAAATTGATGTGTTTATTAATGGTAGTTCCAGTTTGAATACCAGGCCACTAGGAATTTCTGTGTGTGTCTCTGTTTAGCCTGTCCGAGGATGGATGTATTGTCCCATTCTCCTTCGACTGTGTGTAAAGATACTAGTGATAGTTGGTCATGTCTTATAGTGGCTAGTTTCCTGCCTGTCTGTCTGATGTAGTGTTTGATGCAGTCCTTGCAGGGTATTTTGTTATGACATTCATTTTACTAGTTGTTGGTACAGGGTCCTTTAGGTTCCTCGGTAGCTGTTTCAGTATTTTAGTAGGTTTGTGGGCTACCATGATGCCAAGGAGTCTGAGATGTCTTTAATGTATGATAATATGGCTAGAGTCTCTGGGTGTGTTGTGTCTTCTTGTTTTGGTTTGTTGTTTAAGAATTGGTGGACTGTGTTTATTGGGTATCCGTTGTTCTTGAATACACTGAATAGGTATTTTTCTTCTACTGCTCGTAGTTCCTGGGTGCTGCAGTGTTGTAGCCTGTTTAAATAATGCCCGATGGGTGTTGGGATGATTGCTCTTGTAGTTGAGTATCTGGTCTGTGTGTATTACTTTCCTGTAGACCCTGGTCTGCAGTTCTCCATTGACTGTTTGTTCCACTGTGACATCTGAGAAGGGAGTCTGTTGTTGTTCTCTTTCTCTTTAGTGAAAAGTTATGCCACAGGAACCTTCCCTCCTTGTACTGTTTTTATTAACCTATTTTTTAAATCAACCTGTTCAGACGTTATCATTACATCTTTGGAGCAGGTGGGACTTGAACCACGGTCTCCCAGTCAAGGGGTAGGAACATTACCACTGTGCTATATAAGGGCACCCTCCCTTCCATCTATAGTCCCCAACTTAATGACGTCTTCTTAAAGTCCCCGGTATTGCAGATGCCAATCTTCAGCCAATTCAAATTCACTCCACTTGATACAACTCTAGGTACAGGATGCTGCAAAGGCTCTGAACATCTTGTCAAGTTATAGAGTGCAGCTACAAAACTAGCATCACCTGACAGTATGGAACATAGCTCAAGTAATATCCTATCCATAAAAAAATCAAATCATATCTAATTATTGCCCCATCAACCCAAGTTTGGTAACCAAAGGTATTACTATCAGTGCTATTAAGTGGTGTTTGTATGACTTCAACCTGCTCACTGACACGCAGTTTAGGTTTTGAATGGGGATTCAGCCCCTCATTACAATCTTGATGCAAACAAAGGCAAAAAGAAAGCAGAACTTGAGGGGAGGTACGAGTGGTTACTCGAAATCAAAACAGCATTTGACTAACTGCCACCATTGCCTAGTGAAACTGAAATTGGGATAACTTTACTGGCTGAAATTATAGTCAAGATTAATGTGGTGCTGGTTCCTTACAGCATGTAGTCAGGAAGTAGGATGTTTGTGGATGACTACATAACGTTCGGTACCATTCAACAGTACACTCCAATGTGCAGCAAGACCTGAAAACATTCAAGCTTGGGTTCATAAGTGCCCACAACAACAGGTTGGAAGCCAGGGTAACTTGACACCCTTTTGAAGAGGGTACATTTCTCTGCGTGTGGAGCCCATCTTCATTCTAGACTTTAGGCTCGTTCACATCGGGCGCCTGCGTACTGCTCCCGCCCGGCTGTCTGCGCGCCTGCGTATTGCTCCAACCTGGCTGTCTGCGCGCCTGCGTACTGCTCCCGCCCGGCAGTCTGCACGCCTGCGTACTTCTCCTGCCCGGCCGCCTGCGCGCATGCGCACTGTGCCCTTCGGCAGGACCGTCATGGCGACTTCTGTCCTCTGTCGCCTGTCGCTCGGGTCAAGCGGTAGGGCCGCGGCCCGCTCCGCTTCCAGGGTAAGGACTGAGCCGGGGAAAATGGGTGCATACCAAGGAGTGGTCATGGGCGGCGAAGTGAGGGGAATGCCCCGTCTTTGTAGGCGGACGGGATTCTCGGATCGGGCGGTGTTTGCCGACAGTTCATTCTCTCTGCGTCGCCCCCTCCTCCTCCCCCTCCCCCCTCCCCTCCCCTCCCCTCCCCCCCTCCCCTCCCCTCCC
>NC_057724.1:14969220-14975755 GCF_004010195.1 Chiloscyllium plagiosum
CCCCTCCCCACTCCCCTCTTCCCCCACCCCCCCCCCCCACTTGGTTTAAGATGTCTATTTAAATGTTTTTCTTTATATTGGCTATTAAAATAATTTAGCCATGTGTGAACCATATCTGATTGGATAGTACTCTCACTTAAATAAAATCAGGAACTGCAGGCACTGAAGATCTGAAACAAACAAAAATAGAAATATCTCGAAAAACTGAAGACGTCTGGTTAAAGATGTCTATTTAAATGTTTTTCTTTATATTGGCTATTAAAATAATTTAGCCATGTGTGAACCATATCTGATTGGATAGTACTCTCACTTAAATAAAATCAGGAACTGCAGGCACTGAAGATCTGAAACAAACAAAAATAGAAATATCTCGAAAAACTGAAGACGTCTGGTGGCACCTTTGGAAGGAGTTAACATTTCAACTCCTGTGACCATTCTTCAGAACATTGGATACACTTGTGAGCACTGAAAACATTTGCTCATAGATCACCAGAGTGACGCTGGTGCTTAGCTGAAATTCTGCAGTCGTCCCCCTGGATTAGCCAAACTTGTCTAAACTTGCCATGTGACTGGGCTGCCAATCAGAGCAGAATTTGACCACAAAAATGCAAAATCAACATTATCAATAAAAATATCATTTAATGTCAAGATTTCACCATGAAAGGGCATGCAGAGCCTATGGGAATGTTGTCATAAATGCCATATGCTCTTCAGTCAAGGTGGCTGATGGCCCTGACGAGTCCAATGAATACCTGCTTGCTTGTTTACCTAGCCACAGCTGTCGTAATGCTCTGAGATTTCACACTACAACGTGAAACAGCAAAAATGTATTTGGCTGCATTGAGGACATAGCAGATTTTATCATAGATGTCAAAATAACATGCCAAACAAAACAAGATTATGGAGATTTACCAGAGCTAGCTTTTTCAATGCGATGTCTTGACCTTTTTCAATTTTATAGGAGATAAACATATTGAATAAAGAGTTTATCACATATTTATTGCTTTACTGTGTTTTCATTTGGCATTTGAAACTTGTGTTTTTGACATACACTACACTAATACTCTTTTCGGTTTGCACGGACACGTACTTGTAGAAATGGGATTTCTTTGGCTGTCAAAATTTGCTTAACACTAAGCTGGAGGTGGTTTCCCTGACATTTGATTCATGTAATTTCGCAATAATTTCTTTGTAGGCACAATATGCCGAATGGCCTCTTTTCATGCTGTAACCACCCTGTGTTTCTGTGAACACCTTCTTTCAGTTTGCAAACGTATCAATTCAACACTTTATTCTCCCACTGACCTTCAGCCCTTAGATTGCTGCTGTGTTCCAATTATGTTGAACACATGTTCGAAGTAGAAAATCTAGTTTATTGTCTAGGTATTTTAAAGTTTTCTGGACTCAATGTTTTATTTGACAGTTTAAGTAATAATCTCTCTCCCCAATTTTGGTTCATTTCACTTTTAATTTTTTTTTACGCCGCATATTTCTCTTTCATTTTCTTTGCTTTAAAATGGAAACTGTTAAGGATCCCGGTTTTCACACCACATTGAGCCACACTTTCGTTCATTTGTACCATTTCCACTCTCTTTGGCCAAAACCAGTTGCGTTTCATTTCTCCTGTTCTTCAACCCTTCACAATATCTTACCATTTATTCTACTTTTGTTCACCACCCTGCCCCCCCCCCCTCCGCCTTTCCCCAGGGCATGCTACATTTTTAACTTTATAATCTTTTGACAAAAGGTTACAGACCTGAAAACAAATAACTTTGTTTCGCTTGCTGCCAGACGTATTGAGAATTTCTCGTTTTTCCAATTTCAGATTAAAACATTATTTTGTAAAGTGTCATTCTGAGGGAAAAACTATATCAGTTTTATATTTTGTTCCTAGATTTTTGGTGGATCCTTAAATCCAGTTGCAAGTGAAATCCAGCAACAACAACAACGGAACCTCTCCCTTCATGAATATCTGAGTATGGGTTTATTGAAAGATGCAGGCATAAGTATCCCAAAAGGACAAGTTGCCAGTTCAGCTGATGAAGCCTTCAAAGTTGCCAAAGCAATAGGTATGCAGATTGTGACAGTTTGATGTGAAAATCCAGCATTGTTTTAAAGATTTAGTTGTGCTGCCATCTTCAAGCATTTTCATGCTTTAAAAACAAGTGATTTAGACTGCGGAACCAGTATTGTGAGAATTGATCCCTACCATTTTGATAACCTATACAGTTTGACTTCAGTGTCCTCTAACTTGGAAACCCCAATCTAAATAATCCACAACTTCATAAAATACAAAGGACTCCCCTGCTCCTCAGATGCTGCCTGAACGGCTGTGCTTTTCCAACACTGTACTTTTTGACTGCGATCTCCAGCATTTGTAGTCCTCACTTGCTTCCAAAGTAAATATAAGCACAACTTCATGTTGACCCATTCACACTTGAAATTTGCAGGTCCAATCCATGCAGTGCTGAACTAATTGACAAGGGCACCTGCAGTGCTATTAGGAAGGGAGTTCCACAATGTTAATCCTGTGACAGTCAAAGAACATGATATCATTCAAGTCAGGGTGGTGAGTGGCTTGGAAGGGAGCTTGCTGGTTTTAATGTGGCCCTTGTTCTTCTAGGTAGTAGATGTTGTGAGTTTGAAGGTGTTGCTGGAGGAACCGTGACAAGTTACTGCAATACATTTTGTACAGATTTCTGCCACTGTTATCAGTGGTGTGAAGGGAGTGACTGATGATGTAATGGATGAGATAGCAATCAAGCAGACTTCTCTGTCATGGAAGTATCAAACTTCTTGAATGCTCTACTCATGGACAGTATTCAGTTACAATCCTGACTTGAGCCTTGTAGATGGTAGACAGGCATTTGGACGACAGAATGTGAGTTACTTACTGCAGAATTCTTATCCTCTGACTTGCTTTTGTACTTTATTTATTATCTGGTCCAGTTCAGTTTCTGGTCAGTCGTGACCTTTAGGATGTCTATAGTCGGAGAATTTATGAATGGTAATGCCACTGGAAGTCAAGAGGTGGTGGTTAGATTCTCTTTTGTTGGAGATGGTCATTGCTTAACAATCGTGTGCCATGAATATTACTTATCACTTATTAAACTGAGCCTGGATTTTGTCAGGTAATGCAGAGTATGGACATAGACTTCTTCAATACCTGATGACATGTGAATCGGGCTGCACAGTGTGCAATTAAAGAAAATAGGAGCAGAATTAGGCCGTTTTTCCCTTTTATCTTTCAACATCTGTACTACTGAGCTTATGATAGAGGGGAGATCATTGATGAAGCAGTTGAATTTGTTTGGGTCTAAGAGATGCTACCTTGAGATACTCCTGCAGTAGTCACCTGGGTCTGAGATGATTAATGTCTAATAACCCCAACAATCTTCCTTTGTGCCAGTTATGACTCCAGCCAGTAGAAAATGTTTCCGAACTCCTAATGACTCCAGTTTTATTAGAGTTCCTTAATGCCGTATGTAGTCGAATGGTGTCACTGTAACCTGAGTGAGGATGATACAATGTGTGCTGTAAAATACCAGGGCAGTTAGATATGCGTGTGCAAGTATGCAGATCAGGGATGAGATGGCCCATCATTGCTCTTCCCTTAAATTTTTTTCTTTGACATCTAATGTCCATACCAAGCAAATTATTGAAAACATTTACTCCTAAATGCTTGTAAATTTGACAGAAAATGGACCTAGTTTTCCAAAGTGTTAATGTGATTTAAGATACAAGTCTTATAATTATGCTGAGTTGGAGATTTCTTGAGTTAAACGAGAGTTAAACTCAAACAAGAGTTTAAGTCTTTACTGAGTCAAGCTCTGGTGTTATGCTGCTGTGTCCATTGTGGTAGTTTAGGTTAATTCTTGTGGATATAAGAAAGTGATCACTCAGCTCTGGCTCACGTAAAGTGTGCAGCGATAGAGAGTTGCGCACATGTTCATTCTTGAATTTCGAGAGAGGACATCTTCGCTGTTCATACTTGAACTAAAAACAATTAACACAAAGTCATTTTTGACTTGGGTGTAGAAGTCAATGCATTTGATAGTTTAATTATATTTTTCTGTAGTATAATTCTGATTTAAATTTTGTTCCATTAATTAATGCACACAGCATTGAATATCAGCAGTTTTATCCCATGGAAATCCAATATCATTGACCTTGAATGTGATGTTCCCCTCTCAGTCTGTTTGTCCTTAAGTTACATGTTGACTGGTTATTGATTTCAAATATGAACCGAGCAAATAGTGGAAGGGATACTTTCTGCAGGAGGCATAGTTTAATTTGATTTCAGTTCTTTGTTGATGACACAGAATTATTTGTTAAATGAACTTCATTAAAATATCTTTTGAGTACAGATTAGATCCAGATAAAACAAAGGATGACGTGCAAAGCAGTTAAAATGAATTAAAATAATCCGTCTCATTTGTGTTGAAGTAAGAGTTTCGTGGCATTGTTTGAAGGAGGGATGATGAGTTTATTCAAAGTCTGGCCAATATTTTATCCTTGACCTACATCGTGCAGGACATTTTATTCAGTTATTTATCTTGTTCTATTTATGGGATCTTGCTCCATAGATATTTGTTACTATGTATCTCACACCAAAAGTACTTAACTCATTACAAAGTGTTTTTGAATGTCCCAGGACTGTCAAAGGTGCAATAAATGCAAGTACGAGATTTTTTTTCTGTATTTGTGCAGTACTTGGTATACATTATATTTTAAAATGCCATTCTCAGTTCTTTGGTAGCCTCTTTTACATTTGCTTTGGATTGAGTGATAGACTGATTTCACATTTCAAATAAACCAGGTATGATTGAACTGACTGAATCATTAAACATTTTGTCCCTATAGGGTCGAAAGATGTAGTAGTGAAAGCACAAGTTCTTGCTGGTGGTCGAGGCAAAGGGGAATTTGAAGGTGGGCTGAAGGGAGGAGTGAAAATCGTTTACTCGTAAGTTTGGGTGATCCCTCATATTTATTTGATATTCAGAGGTGTAATGTTCACTTTCTCGGTATAGTATTAACACCAGACCAACCCCCCCCCCCCCCCCCCCCACTCCATGGTCATTATTACTTTAGGTCTATGGTGCACATCACTTTGCTACCAGTCTACAGGGCAAAGTGATTTGCGTCATAACCCGGTTAGCTCCTTTTTTGAGTCGGTAAAAGATTTCTCACTGTACTTGCATTTGTCTGAGGTTTATAGTGCAAGGACTGATTATCCAGGATAATGGCATGATGCCAAATTGACAAATCTCAGATATAACGCCAAAATTTATTTAAGAAAGCACAATAAACATTAATTATTCCAAGGAGATATTGTAAATATTGCTGCCCATTGAAAACATGGGCAAGATTCATTAGTACAATTGTCAGGAGCTTTGTTGTTAAACTAAATAAATTTCAAAGGCTGTTAATATTAGTAGAGGAGACAATATAAACAGAAAATATTGAATGTGCTATGCAGCGATAGTATATTGTGTTATTGATTAAAAGGCTTCCAGTCCTTCTGGGATTTTGTTTTAGCACAAAGCAAATCTGATCTGTCTGCATTCTGCCTGTTAGAAGATTTATTATACACAATCAAGTTGAAAGATCGGCATGCAATAGTACATTCAGAATTTCATGCCTCTAAAATCAGTTAATTGGAATGGACCTATGAGGATTTTTCGTTATTTAAAAGGAGGATGTGGGTATTGCCATACAAAAATAGGTCTTAATAGATCAATGAACTGAACCTTAATGGTAAAGTGATCAATTTCAGCATTACTAAAGTCAAGGTCCATGTCAACATGTTCTAAAGATCTGAAATGTCCTAGAAAATAAAACGTTTGCCTGAATCACACAGTATACTTAAACAAAATAATGCTTGTTGTATTTCAATAAGTTTATTAAAATTGTTTTGAACTTGTTCTGTAAAAGATCATTCAGAAGTTATATGAAAATATAGGTTTGGAAAGGCTTAGTACAATGTAGTCTAATGAGACCGACTGAAATTTATACAGATAACCAATCTTAGCAGTCTGCTAGAATGTGTTACATACAATACATTAGAACCCTAATATAAAGTATCAATAATCTAATGAAACTTTTCCAGGAGAATTTGCAGTGAATCATTGCACATAGAAATTCAAAAGTAAATGTAGGAATTTAAGCTATTTGACTGTTTGGACATAGAGTCATAGAGATGTACAGCATGGAAACAGACCCTTCCGTCCAACCCGTCTATGCCGACCAGATATCTCAACCCAATCTAGTCCCACCTGCCAGCAGTTAGCCCATATCCCTCCAAACCCTTCCTATTCATATACCCATCCAAATGCCTTTTAAATGCTGCAATTGTACCAGCCTCCACTACTTTCTCTGGCAGCTCATTCCGTACACGTTACACCCTCTGTGTGAAAAAGTTGCCCCTTAGGTCCCTTTTATATCTTTCCCCTCTCATCCTAAACCTGTGCCCTCTAGTTCTGGACTCCCCAACCCCAGGGAAAAAACTTTGCCTATTTATCCTATCCATGCCCCT
>NC_057724.1:14975829-15050462 GCF_004010195.1 Chiloscyllium plagiosum
GCTTAGATTTACTTTCCCAAAATGCAGCACCTCGCATTTATCTGAATTAAAGTCCATTTGTCACATCTCGGCCCATTGGACCATCTGATCAAAATCCCATTGTAATCTAAGGTAACCTTCTTCGCTGTCCACTACACCTCCAATTTTAGAGTCATCTGCAAACTTACTAACTATACCTCTTATGCTCGCATCCAAATAATTTATATAAATGACAAAAGGTAGAGGACCCAGCACCGATCCTTGTGGCATTCCACTGGTCACAGGCCTCCAATCTGAAAAACAATCCTCCACCACCACCACCCTCTGTCTTCTACCTTTGATCCAGTTCTGTATCCAAATGGCAAGTTCTCCCTGTATTCTGTGAGATCTAACCTTGCTCACCAGTCTCCCATGGGGAACCTTGTCGAACGCCTTACTGAAGTCCATATAGATCGCGTCTACCGCTCTGCCCTCATCAGTCCTCTTTGTTACTTCAAAAAACTCAATTAAGTTTGTGAGACATGATTTTCCACGCGCAAAGCCATGCTGACTATCCCTAATCAGTCCTTGCCTTTCCAAATACATGTACATCCTGTACCTCAGGATTCCCTCCAACAACTTGCCCACCACCGAGGTCAGGCTCGCTGGTCTATAGTTCCCTGGCGTGTCCTTACTACCCTTCTTAAAGAGTGGCAAGGCTTAGTACAATGTAGTCTAATGAGACCTACTGAAATTTATACAGATAACCAATCTTAGGAGTCTGCTAGAATGCAATATATTAGAACCCTAATATAAAATATCAATAATCTAATGATACTTTTCCAGGAGAATTTGCAGTGAATCATTGCACATAGAGTGGCACCATGTTAGCCAACCTCCAGTCTTGCGGCACCTCACCTGTGACTATCGATGATACAAATATCTCAGCAAGAGGCCCAGCAATCACTTCCCTATGTTCCCACAGAGTTCTAGGGTACACCTGATCATGTCCTGGGGATTTATCCACCTTTATGCGTTTCAAGACATCCAGCACATCTTCTTCTGTAACATGGACATTTTGCAAGGTGTCACTGTCTATTTTGCTACTTTCTATATCTTCCATATCCTTTTCCACAGCAAATACTGATGCAAAATACTTGTTTAGTATCTCTCCCCATTTTCTGCGAGTCCACACAAAGGCCGCCTTGCTGATCGTTGAGGGGCCCTATTCTCTCCTGAGTTACCCTTTTGTCCTTAATGTATTTGTAAATTTGGGTTCTCCTTAATTTTATTTGCCAAAGCTACCTCATGTTCCTTTTTTGCCCTCCTGGTTTCCCTCTTAAGTATACTCCTACTTCCTTTATACTCTTCTAAGGATTCACCCGATCTATCCTGTCTATACCTTATATATGGTTCCTTCTTTTTCTTAACCAAATCCTCAATCTTTTTCATTATCCAGCATTCCCTATACCTATCAGCCTTTCCGTTCACCCTAACAGAATATACTTTCTCTGGATTCTCGTTATCTCATTTCTGAAGGCTTCCATTTTCCAGCCGTCCCTTTACCTGCGAACATTTGCCCCCAATCAGCTTTTGAAAGTTCTTGCCTAATACCGTCAAAATTGGCCGTTCTCCAATTTAGAACTTCAACTTTTAGATCTGGTCTATCCTTTTCCATCACTATTTTAAATCTAATAGAATTATAGTCGCTGGCCCCAAAGTGCTCCCCCACTGACACTTCAGTCACCTGCCCTGCCTTATTTCCCAAGAGTAGGTCAAGTTTTGCACCTTCTCTAGTAAGTACATCCATATACTGAATCAGAAAATTTTCTTGCACGCACTTAACAAACTTCTCTCCATCTAAACCCATAACACTATGGCATGAAAGGTAATAAAGGACAATATTCTCCTGTGTCATCATTGTCACAGGAATATGTGAACAATGCAGCGTGAGGAGGAAGTTGTGGAGTAAATGACCATTTCTTGTGACTGCCCATATTTTTGTACAGCCCTGCCATTATCTTCAAAAACAGTTAAACAGTAATTATCATGGCTTAGTCCCCATTGAAATTAATTGTGATTGCCATTTTCCTACACTTAAATCATTTTTCACATCATTAGCATTTAGAGTTAAAATAATAATGTATTGTGTATTATATTATAAGATATTCACTGAATCAAATGATTTTTAAATGATCCAGGAAATAATTTTGATGTCTTTAAATAAAATGCACTGAGGGTAGAAATAACAGAGTTTGACATGAGTACGACTGATGCATGCTTTAGAAAATATATGCGGATTTTCAAGTACTTTATCTTGTGGCTGTCAGAATTCAGATGCATTTGAATTTTGAGCAAACTAGCAAGGAGATAGCAACCAGTTCACTATAGGCTTCCATCTAGCATTGAGGATTGTTTGCTGGTATTAAAGGTAATATGCAAAAAAATCAGTGTGCACTATTAATCACGTTCACACACAGTTTGCTAGTCCTAATTTTTACTTAGGTGAATATAACTATGTGTTCAATGAATTCTGGGGCTGTCGTATCTTGGAATGCCATCAAAATATGCATTTATTACTGTTGTAGAGTTCACACAAAATAAACCACTTTATAAGCCAATGGTGTAAGTGTGGATGGAAGTATTTCGAAGAAATTAAAGGAAGATGAAAAAACACTATTGAAAAGATTAAAAAGTGTTCCGAAACATTTGATAAACCAACTCAAGTATGTTTAATTCATTAAAAAAAATTAAAGTTTATAAGCATAAATAAGGTATTTTTAAACTGGATGTGAATATTGAACAAGATGATGGTTATCCTCTGGTAATTATCATTGGCCTGAATTAATATATCAGCTCCTATGTTCATGGTATCTGTCTAATCCTTGAACTTTCTTAACCAATCATCATTCCTTACAGACTCCATCATGGAAGGCAGGACATTTAACACTATCTAAGATGATGTGACATGTATTACAAACTTCTGGTTCCTTCTCTGACCCAACAGGAGCTTCACCTCACAACAGATCTGAAACCTATGGTATAAGCAGCTAAGAACCTGCCTACTGGAGCAAGATAGCCTAATCCATAGATAGGTAGGACAGCACTTTGAGACCAGGTACCTAGCAGTGTTTAGCTGTTTTAAGTGAAGCTGACTGTTTTAATTATATAGGATTAATCAAATAATGTACATTTGCATGGGGAAGTCTTAAGGCTTATTTCTTAAAGCATATTTCTTTACAGAGTTAATGTCAGCAGTCATTATATAGCACAGTTGTGTTCAATTGTACTATTGGCAAAATAACCACAAAAATGTGCAATTTTGTAAATATCTTGTAAATTTAATGGCACTAGAATTAGAATTAGAAACCCTACAGTGTGGAAACAGGCCATTTGGCCCAACAAGTCCACACTGACCCTCCGAAGAGTAACCCACACAGACCCAGTCCCCTACCCTATTACTCTACATTTCCCCTAACTAATGTACCTAGACTACACATCCCTGAACATTATGGGAAATTTAGCATGGCCAATTCACCTAACCTGCACATCTTTGGATTGTGGGAGGAAACTGGAACATCCAGAGGCAACCCACGCGGACACTGGGAGAATGTGCAAACTCCACAAGGACGATCGCCTGAGGCTGGGATTGAACCCGGTCTCTGGTGCTATGAGGCGGCAGTGCTAACCACTGAGCTACTGTGGTGCCTAAATAGCAAATGGAAGCGTATCTGCTTTTCTGTGAAGTCTATTTCCCAACAAATTCGCTTATAGATTTCTAGATACAGCAATTTTAAAATATTCTTGTATGCTTATCAGGCTGAGGAATGGTGATGCCAGAGCAAAAGTAGTTCAAATCTCAGGCATGTAGTATGTGCATAAAGCATTCACTAATTAAGGGTTGAGAAGTTTGATACAGAATATAATTCAGTGATGATTCTTCCACTGAACTGATTTAATTGCAGAATCACAGCAACACTTCAGTTATGAATGCAAGCATTCGTAATGTTTCGTGCATTTACTACTTATGAATAGTGATCATGGCTACCATTCCTTAATATTCCATAAAGCTGTAGCAATATTGAATTGCAATGGCAGCAAAGTAGACATTGAGTTTGTTGAGCCCCTGCCACTTGTGTTCCACAAAATTGAACCAAAAATATGGCATTCCACCGAATTCCATTGCTAACTTAAACAGCAAAAAGAAATAGCTTAAATTTCAAATATTATCTCTTGCTTTGGCAAAATAATCTGATTCCATCTTTAATTGGGCATCCCTTCTCTCTTTTTAATTTCATCCAGTCCCAGTATTTACCCACCAAAAGTTCAGCTTCTTGTTGAGAGTAAAATTAGTCAGATGGATTTGTGTTTCATTTTATGATTCAGTCATTCCTGAAAAGTACATGGTTTGTGTTACATGAGAGCAGGGTAGTGAACATTTTGTTTTGACCAATATGGATTCATAAAACCAATAGTTTTAGAAGCAGAAATAGGGTTTAATAACCTGCTCAGTTTTTTGGAAGATATAACTAGCAGGATAGATGAGGGATGTGATGTATTTGGATATTTTGAAAACTTTCGACAATTTCCCACATAAGTTATTGTGCAGAATTAAAATATATCGGATTGGTGGTAATATACAGGCGCAGATGGAGAACTGATTAGCAGGCAGGAAACAGGGCAGGAATAAATGGATTGTTTTCTGAGAGGAAATGGGGACAAATGGGATACCACAGAAATCAGATGTTGGCACCCAGCTGTTCACAGTGTATATCAAAGGTTTGGAAAAGGAAATGAAACATGATTTCCAAGAAAATGTGAATTTGTTTATTTCAGTAAAAAAAAATGGAAAATTAATATTTGAAGGGTGACAAGTTAGGAAAGGTTGATGTACAAAGGGACTTGTAAATATTTTAAATTAACCTGTTCACACATGTTATGATATTCTTCTGTAGCAGGCAGGATTTGAACCTGGATGTACTCGATCAAAAGTCCCACTGCTTCACAAGAGCCCACTCTAGGTGTCCTTGCACACCAATCATTGAAAACAAGCATTAGGAAGGAAAGACTGTGTTGAGTACAAGAGCAATTTGCGGAGGTCTTCCTGTAGCTGTGCAGGACCCTGGTGAGACCTCACCTAGAGTTTCGTGTGCAGTTTTGGTCTACTTACCTCAGAAAAGATATACATGCTATAGAGGGAATCCAGCGAAGGTTCACCAGAGGGGAGCATGGTGCAGGGATTCACGGGATCCATTCACAGAAGAGACTGGTGAGAATTAACCCACAGAATGTTCAGAGCAGACCTGGAATATCTAAGATGTATTCTGACCAAAAATTCATAAATGTTCACTTTCTAACAGAACTCTCAGGAATATTGATCCAAACTGAGAATTGTGGCAAAGTTGAGGATAGTACATAGTCTAGGCTGTATGCAGCATAAAATTGACTTCAGTATTATGATTTCCTTTATGTGGTTTAGTGCCATGGTAACATTGCAATTGTGTGTTATGAGGAAATTGTGATATACCTTTTGTTTAAACTGAATTTGTTAACTCCCTGAAATGCCACTTGGTGGCAGGATAGACTGAGCAAATGGCCTGTTGAAAAATCTTATCTGTTGAAATCAGAATCTTGACTTATTGTACTATGTATTCTTTTGAAAAATGATGATGGCTGATGGTATTTAAATGCAGTAACCTTTATTTAGTCTACTTGCTCACATTACTAAAAAGCAAGTGCTTATTACCAAACAGGATGGTAGATATTTAAAAATCTCTTTCACTATCTTCCGCAAAAGGCAGCGGATGCAGTGTCAGTTGTTAATTTTAAATCTGAGATAGATAATTTTTTTTGTTAAGCAAAGGTATTAAGGGAATTGCCAAAGGCAGGTATATGAAGTTAGGCCACAGATCAGTCATGTTATCATCAAATGGTGGAACAGGCTCAAGGATCTGAATGGCCTACTCCTGCTCTTAAGTCCCTAACTTAAGTATCTCACAACAATAACCTGCTACACAATGCAATTCGACTTTGTTTTCATCAAGCCATTTTCATTGGATGTCTGATAACTTTTATTGACTTCTCAAGGTATTAATGGAATTCAATAGGATATTTACCAAAAGTATTAAAGTATTTAATGCTTCCAGTTGACTTGGAAAGGGGAATACATTGGAAAATTTAACTTGAAAGTTAGGAAATTAGTGTGTGCTTTACCTCCAAAACCATGTAGCACTTAACTGTGTTATGTGATGTATAGTTACTTCTGCAGTGATTGTCACAAGATCAGCCAGGTGAGCCTTATAGAATATGACTTCCCAGATTGGGACTTTTAATCTGGTCCAATCAAGGAGCCCAGATATTGGCAGGAGTGTCAGAATCTTGTTCACTGTGGCACTGAGGGAGCTGGATCAATGTCAAGGCCTTTCCATGTGAAAATAAAAGGTGACTTGGTTTCGGGATATTGGCCTCTGTAGAATTATTTCAGTGATGATGAGAGAAAAGCATGTTGCTGAAGAAATTTACTCACAGTAGCTGTCTTTGAATTGTGGTAATCATTTCTGGCATCATGCAGTTTTTTGGGAAGCATGACCCATTTGATCCTCCCATCGAAGACTGGGCCCAGTATGTGCAAAGAATCCGCTATTAATTCCAGCAAAATGACATTGCTTTTCATCTGCCCCATCGAGTAGTTCTGCTAACAGCTATCTTGTATGTTGACTCGGAAATGTTTCCACAATTCTGCGAGGCCCGCTCCATGCCATTTACCTAACAGGCAAAAGTGAGGGCAGAAGGCTGGAAAGTGAAGGAATCATTGAACCTGTCTAGTTTGCAGAATGAGCAGCACCAGTTGTACCTTTTGTGAAGCTCAGTTCACTCTTGTGGGGATTTTAAACAAACAGTAAACTGCTTTTCACAGCTGGATAAATATCCAATCCCTTGCACAGAGGATTTATACGCGAAGCTGACAATGGTGGGGGGTGTGGGTGTTGTCCTTCACAGAGGTGAACATACGTACTTGCAATTGCGGTTAGATGAGGATGCCTAGAAGTATGCTACAGTTAATACCCATAAGAGCTTGTGCTAATATACAAGACTGCCGTTTGAGGTGTCATCAGTCTGCACTGCTTTTCAGCCGATAACGGAGAACATTTTACAAGATCTACCCCAAGCCACCATTTATCTCAAAGATGTGCTAATAACAAGAATAGCAAGGAGCACTTCGAGCACACGGACATAGTCCTTACATGTTTCTCCCAGGCAGCAGGGGGCAGGGTGGCAGGGTGAAACAACATCAGGAATGCCAATGTCGGTTACAAGACTCCACTAAGCGAGAGAGACAGTTTATTTCAGGGGACAATGTTTGGTGTTGGAACCATGGGAATGCCCCTGCATGGGAAAAAGGCATGATCAACGTGATGTCAGGTCCGGTGATGTATAATGTTCAGGTGGGTGTGACGGTCCTGAGTAAGCACGGGATCCATATGAAAGCTGCAAACTTGCAAACGGCGTGCCAGGCTCCTTCATTGCCTTTTCGACTGTTCCAGGTCCCATGGGTTCTCCCTCGCTGTCCAGTGTTGAAGCTACCTTGGAATCTGTGATGGGCACAATGGATGTCGCTGCCTCAATGATTTCCGCTGCAAGGTGGTGCTGGAGCAAGACACTCTGGTCAGAGCTCGTCTGCTCTGCACGCTCTTCTTTTTCTTCTCCTTTTCTTCCTCCTAGTGTCTTTTAAAATTTTTCTTATTTTCTTCCCTTCGATCCTGGCTTTCAACAATGCCCCCCACCTCAGCCTCCGGTGACCTCTAGCGAGGAACAAGGATTCCCTGCCTCCACGCTGACTCTCGGCTTCCCGGTGTTTTGGCGTAGTGACCTCCCATCCGGCGCAGCAACCTCCTGGCATACCATAGAGACCTTCTGGCCTCTGGCAGCGGCCTCCCAGTGTGTCACTGGCACAGTGTGGAGACAGGGCATGGTGCGGTTTGGAAGCTAAGTGCCAGCATGGTCTGCTGTACCGAACTCTTTTCTGTAACGCTGGATATTTTATTTCTATAACAAATCTTGTGACTAAAGAAGCTGTGCTCAGGTAATTTTATATCTAAGTCGGCCCTGTAATTGGCCACATATAAACTTTTCACTATGCTTATTGAGTATATCTGACAATAAAGGCTATTCTATTCCAATCTATTCTATTCACTGCCGGAAGAGGAGAATGGATTTCTTCTGAGCTGCTCTGGTTGCAGGAGATGAGCTAATGTGTGTTACACGCCATCCGTATCAGAGGCAGCTTTGGAGGAACCTGACGCGGTGCTAAAACGCCCCAAGAGGAGCCACAAAAAAAAAGAATTGGCCTAGTCCTCAGACTCAGAGGGTAAGTGATGTAGCGATGGTAATGAGGTCAGTCAGGTGGACCTCATACAATATGAGTTCCCAGATTGGAGCTGTTAACATGGTCTGATCGGGAAGCCTTGGCTGACAGATATAAACAGGACTGTCAGAGGTTTTGAGATCTGGCTGTGAGGAAGCTGTGTCAGTGTCATGTACTATGCCCGTGTAAATAAAGAGTGACTTGGTGAAGGGATACTTGCCTCTGGAGTTATTTCAACTTCTCTGTGTGGCCAGAAAGTATTGCCCTTGGCAAATCAGTGTCAGCATAGAGACATGGTATACCTTTGTACACTTGGTCAAATGTTTAATTACAAATATGTCCACAGTCAGATGTACCAGAATTGTCACTTCTATTCACTGATAGCTTTCCAAAGACCTTGCCAAGACAGAAAGCAGAATCTTGATGCGTTTTCATATTTGTTAAATAAGGATCGTGCCGTCTTTTTTATTGTGTTGTGGATTGAAAGGGAGAATTACTATTTTAAAAGCCAAGGATGAGGAAAGGATTACCATGCTTTTTAAAAGCAGGTTACCACCTCTCATTGTAAATGTTGCTACACTGTTGTTTTTCTCAACCAGTAGGAGGGATTTAGTTGCAGATGATCTATGACCAGGAAGTGTCTGCAAAATGAGAGTCAGCTGGTACCAAGTAGCTGAGTGATAACCAGTTGTCGATAGCAAAAGCCTACCTGCCAACAACAGGATGTCTGGCTCCAAGGTAGCTGAATAGCTTCTTGGCGTGAATAAGATAGCAGAAGCCAACGGTCCTCCAGGAAGGAAGGAAGGAACACGCTGTTCTTTTTTCTGTAATAAAAAGACCATCAAAAGCCTAAAAAAATATTTTCCCTCACCAGTTGCTTAAGCTGCTGCTTTGTACTCTTGTCAACAACTTTGATAAGTTGCCAACACTATGAAATACCTGGAAAAGAGGGTGATTGATGAGGTGCAAGTCATGGCAAGTCAAAAGAATCATTTTAGCAAATCACGTGAACAGGGACCATTGAACTGCCCTCCCAGATTTTCCATCCAGTGTTTGGGGGGAGGAAGAATGGTGTGTGTATGTGTCTGCCTGCCTGAGTATAACAGGAGATTTACCAGGGGTCAGAGCTTTAAGTAGTGATGGTTTCTAACCTTTTGCTTGTAACTAGACCCTAGTTGCTTGGAGCAATTCTTGTTAACCAAGAAACTTGGTTTGTACTGTCTGTCAAATCTACATCCAAAAGCTGCTAAAGTAGTTCTGAATGATTGCTTTTAATTTGCTACGATTTTGCCCTTGCACTATTACACTTGGGACAAAAGCAGAAGTTGCTGGAAGGGTTCAGCAAGTCTGGCAGCATCTGTGAAGAGAAATCAAAGTTAACATTTTGGGTCCGGTGATCCTTCCTCAGAATATTGGATATGTCAGTACAATTGCGCACATGCTGGAGGATGCAATGCACAAATGTTTTGTAGTATCAAATTCAACTTCTGTTTTTATTTAAGATGATTTTATTAAAACTACCAATGATTTTAGGTAGTTAGGTGAGGAGCTAATCAGACCCAATACAGGATTCTGTCTTTGGATGTAATGTTATAGAGTCATAGAAATGTACAGCATGGAAATAGACCCTTCGGTCCAACTCATCCATGCTAACCAGGTATCCTAAACTAATCTAGTCCCATTTGCCAGCATTTGGTCCATATCCCACTAAACTCTTCCTTTTATGTACCCCTCTAGGTGCCTTTTAAATGTTGTAATTGTACCAACCTCCACAACTTCCTCTGGCAACTCATTCATACATGCATCACTGTGTGAAAAAGTTGCCCACTAAATCCCTTTTAAATCTTTCCCTTCTCACATTAAGCCTATGCCCTCTAATTTTGGACAACCCCACCTCGGGGAAGAGATCTTGTCTATTTACCCGATCCCTGTCCCTTACTTTGTAAATCTCTATAAGGTCACCCCTCAGCTTCCGATGCTGCAGGGACAATAGCACCAGGCTATTCAGCCTCTCCCTAAAGCTCAAACCCTCCAACCCTGGCAACATTCTTGTAAATCTTTTCTGAACCCTTTCAAGTTTCATAACATCCTATAGCAGGGATACCAGAACTGCACTGGTATTCTAAAAATGGCCTAACAGCTGCAACATGACCTCCCAACTCCTACGCTCAATGCACTGACCAGTAAAGGAAAGCATAGCAAATGCCTTCTTCACTATCCTATCGACCTGCAAATCCACTTTCAAGGAACTATGTACCTGCAGTCCAAGGTCTTTTTGTTCAGCATAGTTATTCCGTTCTTGGGCTGTGTCTGATGACAGTTTAAGGACTAAACATGGACTAAAGATATTTTCAAATCATCTTATTCAGAGATATTATTTGCACACCTCTGGAGCTGGAAGGACTCAAACCCAGGTCTCCTGTCTCAGACGTAGAGACACTACCACTGTGCCACAAAAGCCCCCAACGAATATGGGCCAAAGATATTTGTCAATCTGTTCAAATGTACTTCTGGAGAAGGTGGGATTTGATCCTGGTTCAGAGGTGTTGACACTGGCACAGTGCCTTGAAAGTCCTTAAAACGTGGGCTAAACAGGTGCTGTGCTGTTAAGACAAACCTGCCTACAAGTCTGCAAAATCATTACTATTGTGTTGTGTTAAGGGTTCTAGTTGTGCAATAGCAGCGTTCCTTCCTCTGAGCCAGGAGCATCAGGTTCAAATCCCACCTACTCCAGATTTGAATAACAACATCTCTGAGCAGGTTCATTCGAAAATATCTACGTCTCAAGGAATTGTTTGGGTTCTAGTCATGCATTGGTAGCGTCTCTGCCTTTGGGCCAGAAAACCTGGGTCAGTTCCAGCCTACTCCAGAGGTGTGACTTGACACATCAGAACAGGCTATTTTTAAAAAAAGTCATACCATTCTTCTGAGAACTTTGATTAGA
Source organism: Chiloscyllium plagiosum (assembly GCF_004010195.1). Taxonomy (NCBI): domain Eukaryota; kingdom Metazoa; phylum Chordata; class Chondrichthyes; order Orectolobiformes; family Hemiscylliidae; genus Chiloscyllium; species Chiloscyllium plagiosum. The sequence goes on from NC_057724.1 coordinate 14,987,097, forward strand.
TTAGATTAGAGATTAGATTAGATTACTTACAGTGTGGAAACAGGCCCTTCGGCCTAACAAGTCCACACCGACCCGCCGAAGCATAACCCACCCAGACCCATTCCCCTACATTTACCCCTTCACCTAACACTACAGAAAATTTAGCGTGGCCAATTCACCTAACCTGCACATTTTTGGATTGTGGGAGGAAACCCACGCAGACACGGGGAGAATGTGCAAACTCTACACAGACAGATGCCTGTTGATTACTTTCACACTTAATTTTGAATTTGCTGGGAGGTACTGAGCCAGAGATCTTCAGGGTTGCCACTGAAATACTGATTCGATGTACTTTCATGGTGCAGAGTGTGGGAGCTTCACAGAACAAATTCACCTCTGAAGTGGCCTAACCTTCAGGATGTCTCAGGAATGGAGTAAAAGGCCATGACTGTTCTAAGAGCAGAAGTTGGCCATTCAGCTTCTCAAGCCTGCTCTGCCAATCAAGTTTGTGACAGATCATCTCCCTCTAGACCATATTCCCCTCACTATCCCCATATCCCTTCATATCACTAGTATCTAGACATATGTCATAAACCTGCTCAGTGATTGGGTTTCCATGGCCCTTTGAGATAGAGAATCCCAAAGCTCCACCCATCATTGTTATTCTTTGTTTCTTCTTCTTCCTCTTGGTGCTTTCTTTTCTTTTTTCTCTCTCCCACTCCTGTCCTCCAGCGAGCAACGATTGCCAGCCTCCAGTGACAGGTCCCGACCTGGAGCAACAACCTCTCGCAGAAGCCTCCCGGTGTGGTGTGGCCAGGTAGCCTCCCGGTGTGGTGTAGCCAGGTGACCTCCCAGCCTCCCGGTGTGGTGTAGCAAGGTGACCTCCCAGCCTCCCAGTGTGGTGTGGCGAGGTGACCTCCCAGTCTCCCGGTGTGGTGACCTCCCAGCCTCCCGGTGTGGTGTAGCGAGGTGACCTCCCAGTGTGGTGTGCCAAGGTGACCTCCCAGCCTCACTGCATGGTGTAGCGAGGTGACCTCCCAGTGTGGTGTGGTGAGGTGACCTCCCAGCCTCCCGGCGAGGTGACCTCCCAGCCTCCCAGTGTGGTGTGGCGAGGTGACCTCCCAGCCTCCCGGTGTGGTGTGGCGAGGTGACCTCCCAACCTCCCAGTGTGGTGTAGCGAGGTGACCTCCCAGCCTCCCGGTGTGCTGTGGCGAGGTGACCTCCCAGCCGCCCAGTGTGGTGTAGCGAGGTGACCTCCCAGCCGCCCAGTGTGCTGTGGCGAGGTGACCTCCCATCCACCCAGTGTGGTGTGGCGAAGTGACCTCCCAGCCGCCCAGTGTGGTGTGGCGAAGTGACCTCCCAGCCGCCCAGTGTGGTGTGGTGAGGTGACCTCCCAGCCTCTCGATGTGGTGTAGCGAGGTGACCTCCCAGCCTCCCGGCGAGGTGACCTCCCAGCCTCCCGGTGTGGTGTAACGAGGTGACCTCCCAGCCTCCCGGTGTGGTGTGGCGAGGTGACCTCCCAGCCTCCCGGTGTGGTGTGGTGAGGTGACTTCCCAGCCTCTCAGTATGGTGTGGCAAGGTGACCTCCCAGCCTCCCGGTGTGGTGTAGCAAGGTGACCTCCCAGCCTCCCGGTGTGGTGTGGCAAACCTCCCAGCCTCCCACAGTGGTCTCCTCATGTTGGAGTGGTGACTTCCTGACCTGGCGCAGCAGCCTGCCATCATTGGCATGGCGACCTCCCGACCTGGTGCAGAGGCCACCTGGCAAGCCATGTGGAGCCAGGGCCCGGTGTGGACTGGTAGCTAAGTGCCAGCATGGTCTCTCGTACTGAACTTTTACTTCTGTAATGCTGGACGTTTTATTTCTCTATCTTCTTGTAACTGAAGAAGCTGTGGCTAAGTACTTTTGTAAGTCAGTGCTGTAGTTGGCGACGTATAATCTTTTCACTATTCTCATTGAGTATACGTGACAATAAAGACTATTCTATTCCATTCTTTGAGTGAGGAAATTACTTCTCATTTCAATCATAAATGACTTTGCCTGATAGCTAAGGGGAAACATTTTTCTGCACCTACCCTACTTATCTCTTTAAGAACATTGTAAGATTCATTGGCTCATTTTTCTAATGGAAGGGCCCTCTTGTGCCTCAGTGGTAGAGTCCTTACCCCTGGACCAGGCGATCCAGGCTGAAGTCCCTCCTGCTCCAGCAGTGTATGATAACATCTCGAACAAGTTGATTTGGAAATAAACGGCAGATACTCTTTTCTGAAGCATAGGTGAGAGTTGTATGGGTTTCCTGTGAAATTCCCATCCTCTCAGTCTCTGAAGAATTTGCTTGGGAAATTGAAGACTTTGCTGGGCAATTCTCCTGCACCTGGATCCCTCTAAAAGGATCAGCATGCTGGATAACAACTGCACCGTGCTTTTTGGCAAGTTTGATAACAAGGTCACGGTAGGACCTGAGGAATGGAGTGCAGCAAGTTCAAGAGTAGGAAAGGTTTAAAGCGATGTGGGCTAATGCAGGCAAATGGGACTAGTTTAGTTTGGGAAACCTGGTCAGCATGGAAGAGTTGGAACGAACGGTCTATTTCTGTGATTTATAATGCTATGAGACAGCTTAGCTAGGGGAGGTGAACAAGAAAATTAGGACAGTCAATATAGTGATGGCAATTCTGAATGAAAAGATTGAATACAGGTAAAAGTGTAGAGGGTAGGGTCCGGATGGAGGGAATTTATTGGAGACCAGTGGAAATGTCTATGTGGCAGAGAAAGTATCCCTGTCCAAAGAATTGTCACAGGTGAAGACAATGGAAGAAGAGTTCAGTGTCGTGTCATGCATAAAATTCATTGAGGGAGGGGCATAAAGGGCTGAAGCCATGTCCTTTGCTGACAGAGTCATAAGTCAATGCCAAGTTATAGTCTTAACAGGTTTATTTGAAATTACAAGCTTTCGGAGCGCTGCCCGTTTGTTGGACTAAACCCTGGTGTGTGACTTCTAACGTGGTCCACCCCAGTCCAACACCGACTCCTCCGCATCTTTGCTGAGAACAAATCATTCACACTAAGAGGAAAAGGTCAGAGGGCAGGGTGAATATATGGCAAGAAGTGGGAATAGATGAAGAGGTGGAATCGGAGGGAAAGGGAGGGGAAAAAGAATCCTGAGGGGTGCAAGTTCCCTTGAATGTTTGGAGTTTGCATTCCATAACACCTGAAAGGAAGAAAAAAAAAAGTTTTTTGATAAAGCATTGAACGAAACTTAAGAATGAAACTGGGGACTGGAACAGCTTTGTGATATTGTGAAGCCGTATGGAGAGAGATAGTTGAGTGTGTGCATTTGGTGTTGTATGATACTGAGATAGATCTCAGGATGCAGCAGACACAGCAGTCTGAGGAGCATTGTAATATCTCCAAGGTGACTGTTATCCTGGCTGGGTTTGAAATGTGAAGGATGGAACTTTAATTGGAATCTGTTCAGGGTAAGGCAGAGCCAGAGACAGTCGTTGAGGGAAAAATGACCGTGAAAGTGAGTTTTAGTGAATGCTTTGTCCAACACTAGGAGTGAATTAGAAAACAATGAAGATTAACAAGTAAAAGTATTACAACAGCAATCCTGCTAGAGAGAAAAGCAATGCTTCTTCACGTTGGGTTTGAGGAATGGGTCTATAATGATCTAATATATCTGAATGTCATCTTATAAGTGAGCTGTGCAATTTCTTTAATGTTTAGATTTCTTTATATTATGTATTTAATTAATTTGATCCAGGATAAGGATTGAATAAAGCATTTACTATACAACACTGAACAATGTGGTCCAGTCTTGAGAAATTTATTATGACCTCCTATCAGATCAAGTTAGTATGGTATAAGTTTCACAATGCAAGGAGTATTAACCTTTCAGGTGTGAGATTGAATATTCCCTGCAACATATCTGATTCTAGAGAACTCTTAATGGATAATTACTGAGTACTTGAGTTATTATTTGCAATTTGTGAATTTACAATACATAACAAAATAAGTGTCTTCCAGCTTTGCTATTTCATCTGTGGGAGGTTGCAAAATGCACTTTTTCCAAAAAACTACATTTAAGCAATTTTTGAACATCAATGCAGCCACTGAGTTCCAGAACAATTAGAGTTGGGAACCAAATGGTAGCTTTGCTGACAGTCCCCACATCCCATACAAGAGTGAAAGAAAACAAATTTATGATTCCTAAAGAAATAGTTTGATATGATGATGGTTTATCGTCACTTGAATTTTACAGTGAATAATACAATAAAGTACAGTGAAATACTTCAACTGTCGCTGCAATCTGGCGTCATTTTGAATAGTTTTACAATAGGAAGGTATAGCTTAAAGAGAGTCTGCCACCTGAGCCCAGCGCCGACTCATCAACAACACTGCACCCCTATCCCTCCTCCACGCCTCACCCCCTTCTCCACTGGACCCACCAAAGTCGGAGTCGCCACTCTTCAGGCGCCATCTCTTTGTTGCCAGGCCCACCTCGATCGTCACCAGGAGTTCCCGCTATGGGCCTACTGCAACCAGGAGCCCCTGGCTCCACTGCATATGCTGTCTCGCCAATGTCTCGAGTCTTCACTCCGTTTCTACCACAACCCGGAATCCCTGGGTCTGCTGCCACTTCATCAAGAGTCTCGCCCTACTCAGCAATGTCACCACCACTTCCGGCAGGAAGAAGATAAAGAAAAAGAAAGAAGACAAAAAGGATAAGGAACAAAGAGAGGAAGTGACCGGTCTGCTCCGGACAGTCCCAGGAGCCTGACTGCTGCCTACCTTGCCGGCGCATGTTTGAGGTTAACTGATTTCCTGACCAATTTTCTCTCGCTTCATCTCCCATTTCCTGAAAGTGAATTATTGGTAGGCTTTCTAAACATCAAGGCAATCTTATTTGTAAAGGCTTTAAAAAACCATGTAGTAAAGAGTTATGAGAATAGTTGCGGAGTTGAGGGGGCAGTTATATGGCGAGATTGGAGAAACTGGAATTCTTATTCTTGGAGAAGATATTGTTGAGAGGGAATTGGATAAATGTTCTCAAGTGCTTGAAAGATTAAATAGATAAAAAGTGTTCCCAGTTGGCAGAAAGGTTAAGAACCAGAGGACATTGATGAAGCTTGTTAAAAGAATCAGCGATGGCATGACAAAAATTATTTTTATACAGTGAGTGGTCAGAATCTATAATGCACTGCTTGAGTGTATGGTGAAAACAGCAAGAAAGTTTGCAGGATCGTAAGGAAAAGCAGGGAAGTATGACTCCCTGAGCTGCTGTTGCGGAGAGCTGGCACAGACATGACCACCTTCTGGGTTGTAACTATTTTTTGATTCACAATCAAAAGAACATGGGGAAACAAAAGGTGATTGCACAGTAAGATTTTGATTTAATCTGCATTTACAATAAATTAAAAATTCATCATTAAAAAATTGCAAACTAACGTTAATCTGAATATTTTTGCAATGGAAATCAGTGCTCAATTAATCTGATCAAAGGTAAAGTTGAAATTAAGTAATGGGGATATGGAACTAAAGTCTGTATTTTCCTATACATTGTAACCTTGGGGGGTTTTAGTATCATAGAATCCCTGCAGTGTGGAAACAGGGCTATTAGGCCCAACAGGTCCACACTGGCCCTCCGAAGAGTATCCCACCCAGACCCACTCCCCTACCCTATTATTCTACATTTACCCCTGACTTAGCATACACATCCCTAAACACTTAGGGCAATTTAGTATGACCAATTCACCTAACCTGCCCATCTTTGGACTGTTCGAGGAAACTGTAGCACCCAGAGGAAACCCACAAAGACACGGGGAAAATGTATAAACACGACACACAGTCATCTGAGGCTGGGATCGATGGTGCTGTGAGGCAGTGGTGCTAACCACTCAGCCATCGTGCCGCCCCTAAAAGAAGCTCGGCTGAGATGAGATTTTTAGTTTGGTAAGGGAACCTTGATCAGATGAACCAAAGGACCAATGAGTGGCACATGGAATTTAATTCAGATATATGTGAGGTGTTGCAGGTTCTAAGTTAGGGTTCCTGTGTATATACATGAATACATTGTATTGTAAATTAGATTTGTGAGCTGCAGGTGTTGATAGTTACATGGAAATATGAGTTGCATGCACAGATAGTTACATGGAAATATGAGTTGCATGCACAGATAGTTACATGGAAATATGATATGTTAATTAACATATTAATGAATTGAAACCTGCATTTCCATTTTAAGTGATTAAAGACTTTACAGCAATCTCGGTTTGTTCAATACATTGCATCAATTGTATGACACTTTGATCTTTTGCTATTAATTCTGTGTCCTATGATAGCTACCTGCTGAAGAGGCAGTCCTCTGAAAACTTGTACTTCCACATAAACCTGTTGGACTCTAACCTGGTGCTGTGTGACTTTTCACCAGGAAGAGATGTGACAGTTAATTCAAGATGGTCTTCAACATGGAAGGAAAACGCAAATGCTACTGATCGACTGAGTAACTCCGGCGTTTTCATTTATGATTTGCAGCATCCACAGTATTTTACTTTTGTAAATTTAAAGATGTTATTTCCACCAGTTGCTGCTGAACCTTTAAACTGCTGTATTAACTGATTTTTCCACTGGTTTGGATGTAATAAATGCTTACAATTGAATGGTATTCTATTATGGTAAGCAATTACTGGCAGTCTGTGGTATCGCATAGCAGTGAAGTTGTGTCACTAATGAAACGTGCTACTCACTACTGCAGTACAGATTAACTATTTGCTGAAATGTCATGCAACTCCCCAAGAACACATTATTCCTGACTGTGAGTAATTGTGTGCCCCCTCCATTTTCATTTCAAGAACTGTCTGAGCTCTCGAGTTCTCTCCCTAAATCTCAGTTCTATTGAACTCCTTTAATGATATTTATGTCCAAATTTTTGGCTGGGTTTTTAGTCATGTCGTATAATGCAAATTTCTTTGACTCACCCATTTTTTGATTTACAAATAAATTGTGTTGCCTCATGAGAAGTACTGTTCATGTAATAATTGTCTTTGATTTGCATAATCTCAGGAATTCATTCATCTTGACTTATGCTAGTCAAGTAAACGAGAATATTTTAATAATTTGGTACCTGTGTTAACACTTACCATCTAGCTGCTCAGAGAAGGTGGTGCTGGTGAGTTGTTGCCTTGCATTGTTGCTATCAGTGTGATGAGGGAAAGGTGCTTAGTTGTTTGGTACACTTTTGCTCATTTCAAAGGGCAGTCCCATATTGAGGTGGGACTGTTGATGAGATTTAGGTAAGGGTGGCTGGTTTCCTTTATTGAAAGATATTTGTAATCCAGTGTGTTATTTTATGAGAATCCAAGCTCTTCATTACTGAAGCCAGAGTTTTATTTCCAGTTTTAAACAGAAGTTGCATCGTAATTCTGCCGCAGCAGCATTTCAGTTTGTGAATTAATTTGGGCTGACAGGTTGCTCTATTATCACTATGCTATTGTACATTTTAAAATTGTCAAACAGTGGAAAGAATTGAGACTTGGAACATTGTCTCCACCGCTATCAGTTATTGTACTGCCATATAATATTTCCTCAGTGTTATTTTAATTCTCCAATACCAAAATGTTTTTTAGATTAGATTCCCTACAGTATGGAAACAGACCTTTCAGCCCAACAAGTCCATACCAACCCCGCCGAAGAGTAACCCATCCAGACCCATTCTCCACATTCACCCCTGACTATGGGCAATTTAGCATGACCAGTTCACCTAACCTGCACATCTTTGGATTGTGGGAGGAAACCCACACAAACACGGGGAGAATGTGCAAACTCCACACAGTTAGTCACCCAAGGCAGGAATTGAACCTGGGTCCCCTGGCGCTGTGAGGCAGCATGCTAACCACTGAGCCACCGTGCCACTCCTTAAATGAAAGCACACAGATTCACCTGCACCTCCACACACATCATCTATTGCATCCTCTGCACCCGATGTGGCCTCCTCTATATTGGGGAGACAGGCCGCCTACTTGCGGAGCGTTTCAGGGAACACCTCTGGGACACCCGGACCAACCAACCCAACCACCCTGTGGCCCAACACTTCAACTCCCCCTCCCACTCCACCAAGGATATGCAGGTCTTTGTTCCACCTATCGCGTTTCCGACGCTCCTCCCCCAAGTCCCTCCGTCCTACCTTTTATCTTAGCCTGCTGGACAAACTTTCCTCATTCCTGAAGAAGGGCTTATGCCCGAAACGTCGATTCTCCTGTTCCCTGGATGCTGCCTGACCTGCTGCGCTTTTCCAGCAACACATTTTCAGCTCTGATCTCCAGCATCTGCAGACCTCACTTTCTCCTTAAATGAAAGCATCCTCATGCAGACTCAGGGAGAACATGCAAACTCCACAGAGACAGCTGCCCTAGGCTGGAATCAAACCAGGTCCCTGGCGCTGTGAGGCACCAGTGCTAACCACTGTGTCACCCCTAGACCTACTTTACAGTAACATTAGTTATACAGAACACCTGGTGGTTAAATTACTGCAGAGAAATTTCAAATGAGGTTCTGTAAAATTAAATTTTTAAAATAGTGGACAAAATCTTTTGAATGGAATTGAAAGTTGCTACAAAAAAAGTCAGGATTATTAAACATGATTTGGAGATGCCGGTGTTGGACTGGGGTGTACAAAGTTAAAAATCAGACAACACCAGGTTATAGTCCAACAGGTTTAATTGGAAGCACACTAGCTTTTGGAGCATCGCTCCTTCATCAGGTGGAGTTTACTTTGTATTTTGAACAGATGGCATAAAATTGTTATTTGTAAAATATATTGACCATAAAATTACTGAATCTGTTTCATTCCTGTAATTGTTACTCAATAAACCGCGTTTCATCTTTATAGTGATAAGAAAGGTAAAAACTTCCGGTTTGTAGTATGAGGATTTTGTTGTTTTGATTTAGATATCAGTACTAAACTTGTATTTTCCAAGTTGGGTTAAGGTGAGAGTGGGTTGCGACCTCCAGTGGGGTTGTGACCTGAAATATTAAGGTCATCAAGCAGCAGTGCCTGCATTGAGTTTTGATTACATGCTAAAATCCAAGAGATGTTAAATCCACACCTTGTTAAATAATGGGTGTGGCCTAACGGACTAAACTTTAGAGCCCAATTCCTGTAATGAAAAATCCAGTAGCTGCTTTTTACTTAACCTCACTCCCTCCCTGAATGACTATAATAGGTATACTCTACCTGCCATTCTCGAAGCTCTGGTGAGAGCCCTTTGCTCCCTCCCCCCACTACCCTCTTTCTACTCCCTCTCTCATTCCCCAGCTCAAAGCAGCATTAAGCGTCAAAATGGCCCCACAATTGAAACACTGGATTTAGGATTATACAACATTGCCAACTTCTGTGCCATTGTGATTCTAAGCAGCTGTGATATTGATATTTTGATAGTTTATTTTGTAAAGTTTTTAATGACAGGACTGTTAGGTGACAGTTTATGTCAACCTTTTGACATTTTTAATGCAGAAGTAAGTCAGTAACAATAGCGTTTTTAGTAGTGCTTAAAATATAAGTCTTTTGATTCAGAAATGGGATAGATGCCATGCTGTTGCCATGAATCAAAATTGTGTGCTTAAGTGTCACAAGCATCTTAGAGTAATGCACATAATTCTCCACTCCTCCTCCTCCCTTTGCTCATTGATTCCCCGCCCCCCTCCCCCCCCCCCATGACTCTATCCAAAATAAAACAAACAGATCCTTCCGAATCGAAGAACCTTCTGGGTGAAGGGAAAGCTGGGTGGTGACCTGACACTCATTTTTTTTTCAACTTTCAGATGTTTATTTTGAAATATTTTGAATGTGTTTTCCCAAATCAATTGCAGTCGCTGGTAACAGCAATAAATGTTGTCAAACTGTCAGTTGAGAAAATGTGTGGAAACTATTGGGTTTAGGCCAAGGAGAAAGCTATCTGGATATAAATTGTGAGAACAGGTGGTGAATCTTCTTAAATGGGATAAATGTAAGCGTAATTTAAAACAACACTTGTAAGTGTTTAAAGAGCAAAAGACAAAAGGAGGAACAAGCAAAAGGAATTGGATTAATGAAGTCTAGTTGAGCTACCGGTAGCAGTGAAGAAGACCGTAGATAATAGACTACTTTTCTTTAAATTATATGATTCTTTGAATATAATTCCAAGTTCTTAATCAACAAATGCCTTTGAATCTTTCAGTCGAAGGACTGATCATATCACTTGGCTCAGTGGCTAGCACTGCTGCCTCACAATACCAGGGACCTAGATTCGATTACAGCTTCGGGTGAGTGTCTGAGTGGAATTTGCACTTTCTCCCCATGTCTGTGTGGGCTTCCTCTGGGTGCTCCAATTTCCTCCCACGGCCGAAAAGTGTGCAGCTTAGGTGGATTGGCCATGCAAATTACCCGTTGTATCTAGGGATGTGCAGGCTAGGTGGATTAGCCATGGTAAATACAGAGTTATGGGGATAGGGTAAGGGGATGGGATGCTGTTCAGTGGATCAGTGCAGATAAGGTGAACTTAATGGCTTCTTTCTGCATTGTAGGGATTCTATCATTCTAGGACGTGTCTCCACACAACCTGGCCTGGACACCAGTATCCAGTACTATTTCCGAGGGATGATCCGCATGCATGGGTATTATTTAGTGGGGATGTTTGTGGTGGCTATAGAAATTGGAATGAGGTCCACTAGATGGATTTCATAGAATATGAGTTCCCTGATTGGTGCTATTAACCTGGTCCAATCGGGGAGCCCTGGCTGACAGATATAAACAGGAGTGTCAGAGGTCCTGTGAGTCAGCTCTGAGTTAGTTGGATCAGTGTAATGAAACTGTGCCCATGGAAATAAAAGGTGACTTGGCGATGGGCAACCAGCCTCCGTGGAGTTATTTCAGTGGCAACGAGAAAAACATGTTCCTGATGAGATTAATTTGCAACGATCGTCTTTGAGTTGTGGTAAGCATTTCTGGCATCATGCCGCTATTAAGGAAGTTTGGCTTGTTTGATCCTGCCATCGAATGCTGGGGGCCCAGTCTGTGGAAAGAATGTGTTTTTTTCACAGGCAAATGACATTGGGGCAGACAAAAAGCAACAATTCTGATTTATTAGGTTATTAGGAGCCTAAGGCCTGAGGCCCCAGATATTAAATCCTTTCAAGGATTTAGCTGATAAATATTATGACTCCAAGCGGCCTGTAATTCTGAGATTCACTTGGTTTTATTCAACTGTTTGAGAACCAAGGTAATTAGTGTTGAGATTTTGGACAATATTAAGACAACTGGCAGGGGCTTGTGATTTTCGTTTAACTTTAATGAGATGCTGAAAAACTGTTTGGTATGTAGGGTTAATGATGTGACCGTGCAAAAGTGCCTGCTGGCTGAAGCCCAACTGGACTTCAAACAGACCCTACAAATGGCTTTGTCGTTAGAAAATATGAATGTCGTGAGCTTCCTCCCACTAGCGGACACACCACCGGTGATGCAGGCACTAGAAGATTCTATTCTACTTTCAGACTTTCTCGACACCATTCCCATCACCACTGACAATATCAGACTGTGAACACAAAAAGATCCCTGTCCTGGCAACACTAAAACAGCTGGTGGCGATGGAAACAAAAGGGCCATCACAACCAGAATTTTAAACCTTTCTGGCTGATGAGACCAGATACTGGATGAACTCCTCCAGGGTCATCCCGAGGTTTCCAAAAAGAAGACTTTGGTGAGAAGTTATATCTAGTGGCCAGGATTGGAAGTGGACATGACTGTGTTGGTGGGGCAGTGCCTGGAATCCCAACAAAGGCAAAGATTACTGCCAACATTTGTGGGAATGGCTGGCTAAACCCTGGACAATGCCAGTTCTTTAATGGGCTGTATGTTCTTAGTCATTGTGGACACCCATTCAAAGTGGTTGGACGTGCATAGAATTTGTTTATCTAACACAGGAAAGATGATTGAGAAACTGCGAGCATCTTTTTTAATACACGGACCCCCAGAAGTGTTGGTCACAGACAACAAGCTATCATTTACCAGTAGGGAATTCGGCTTTTTCCTAAATTTGAACAGCAAGAGGTGTGTAAATACAGTTCCGTGCCAATCCGTCGTCCAATGGTCTGGTGGAAAGAGCAGTCCAAACATTGAAGTCGGGTTTAAAGAAACAGCTTCACTCAATACCAAACTATCCCAATGATTATAGGACCACTTCTCATGCAACTATAGAGACAGCTCCAGCAGAGTTGCTATGGGGAGAAGATTCTGCACCAAGTTAAACCTGAACATTGTGGACCTGGAGGAGAAGGGTGAAATGGCATCAGGAATGCTGGACACAAGGCTCCTCTAAGCGAGAGAGGCAATTCACTTCAGGGGGGAACCATGAGAATGGCCCTGCATGGGTAACAGACATGGTCCTCGTGTGCTCAGGTCCGATGATGTACAAAGGTTGGCTTGGAAAGGCTCTCCTGATCAAACACGTGGACAATATCATAGCTGCAACCTCACAAACAGGGCAAGAGCAAAACCAACTAGCCCCTCAGAACATGCTGCAAAGCTGTCAGAACCCTTGGGTTTTCCCCATCTTCCTAGCATTGGTGAAACCTCTGAGGACAAGATGGATATAGCAAATGTCACAGCCTCAATGCTGTTAGTATCTGAAGAAAAAGATGGATTTCTTCCAAGATGCTCCAGATGCAAGAGGTGACCTATGGTCTGGTAGGTGCCATCAATATCTGAGGCAGAGTTGGAGGAGCTGGACCTAATGCGAAAACACTCAGGAGAAGCTACAGGAAAAAGTACAGGCCTTTGTCCTGAGGGGGAGAGGGATTCAGTGATCGGAACGAGGTCAGCCAGGTGGACTTAATAGAAAATGAGTTCCCTGATTGAGGCTGTTAAGCTGGTCCAATTAGGGAGTCTTAGCTGCCATATCTAAACAGGGATGTCAGGGGTTCTGTTCACTTTGGGAGCCGGCTCTGAGCTAGTTGGATCAGTGTCATGAACTATTCATGTGTAAATAAAAGGTGACTCAGTGACAGGATACTGTCCTTCTTGGAGTTATTTCAGTGGTCATTAGTAGTTTCCTTGTAATTCTTTGATCTGATTCATAACCTCCAGGATCTTATATAACATTGTGGTATTCATGTGGGTATATCTTGCTGTGATGTGAAAGTCTGATAGACTGATAGTTACCTTATTTCAATAGCCCAATCTTTGTCATTCTAATGTTTGTTTGAAGTCAGCTCTTCAGTTGGGCATTTTTTTTTTCAGATTTGGATAAGGTTCATTGTCAAGTCAGATTGGCTGAGAGAGACTTATTCTTTTCCATGTTCATTGAGTAATAAATCTAGCAATGTGTTTTTGGGTTGAGCATTGCAATTATTTGTTGTATAAATGTGTTTTGCTGCATATTTGAGATTGAATCTTTTACATGCATGCAGGCTGATAGTGGTGGGGTGACTTTCCGGAGGAATGCTGATGAACCAGTTGAATTGTAACTTTTCCTATGTTAGGCCACTTTTGGAATATTGCATGCAGTTCTGGTCTTCTTCCTATCAGAAAGATGTTGTGAAACTTGAAAGGGTTCAGAGAAGATTTACAAGGATGTTGTCAAGGTTGGAGGATTTGAGCTATAGGGAAAGGTTGAATAGGCTGGGGCTGTTTTCTCTGCGGCGTCGGAGGTTGAGGGGTAACCTTATAGAAGTTTATAAAATCATGAGGGGCATGGATAGGATAAACAAACAAGGTATTTTTCCTGGGGTCGGAGAGTCCAGAGGTAGAGGGCATAGCTTTAGGGAGGGAGGGGAAAGATATGAAAGAGGCCTAAGGGGCAACTTTTTCACACAGAGTGGTGCGTGTATGGAATGAGCTGCCAGAGGAAGTGGTGGAGGCTGGTACAATTGCAACATTTAAATGCAACATTTAAAAGGCATTTGGATGGGTATATGAATAGGAAGGGTTTGGAGGGATATGGGCCAGGTGCTGGCAAGTGGGACTAGATTGGGTTGGGATACCTGGTTGGCATGGATGTGTTGGACTGAAGGGTCTGTTTTCGTGCTGTACATCTCTGTGATTCTATGACTTAATGACCTAGTTTTTTTTAATTAAGTTATGGCAAGATTTGAACCCTGTTTTTAGGTTTGCCATTTAAAGTCTACAACACTTAACGTTGTCATATCTAAATGTGGGAAAGCTCAAATGTTCTGGATGGCATGTACTTGTACTTTCCCCTCCCTGAATATTCACTTTGTTGTAATACAGCTTAATTACCTGTTCTCTTTGCACCCTAACCTGTGGAATTCCTTTGCTTACCTTGTATTTTTGCTATCATCAAGATTTTAAAGTTTGTTTTGGAATCACTGCAGTATTGCTTTGGACTTACGTCAACTTTCCTCCAGAATTTTCAATCTTTACATTCCCCTAGCTGATCAGATTTTGCCTGTTATGGTTCAGAAGAAGTGGAAACATCTAATGAATAAGAAAAATAAACACTAGCTTTCTGCTACATTCAGAGAAACAACCTGTCTTGTAGATGTACAGATGTTGCCTGTTAATATAAAACAACATAAAACAATTTAAGCTATGTGTTGTTGCTTTCGAGTTTTGAAAGGGAAGAACAAATGTTTTCTTGCATCTGTAATCATCAGTTTGGGTTTTACTTATCATCCATCTAATCTGTAAAACATAAATTTATTTTTTGCAGCCCAGAGGAAGTTCGGGATATTGCTTCACGGATGATCGGGAAAAAACTATTCACCAAACAAACTGGAGCGAAAGGGCGGATATGTAATCAGGTGTTTATCTGTGAGCGCAGGTATCCAAGAAGAGAATACTACTTTGCTATCACTATGGACCGGTCTTCTCAAGTGAGTAATAAATTTACTGCTTCCAGTTACTACTACTACATTACAGTGAGGCATTTATTGAACCGTGTATTTTTTTTCCTTTCATGTTTAACATGTTTGTTCGGAAGACTTGATTTATGCTAGTATCTATATCCAAGTGAAATATTGCTTCGTGATATGGCAGTGTGTGTGCTATCAAATATTACAACTTCAGCTCGAGAACTCCTTTAATTACCTGAATCATCAGTGGAATTCCTGTCTAATTGCCATCTCCTCCATATCCCAAGAAATCTTAATTCTAATTGTAGCTCCCTGTCACTATCTTGGATGAGGTCAACTAACCCAGAAGTGATTATTGAACAATGTTATGTTGGAGTGGCTAATGAATCGCATGCTACTGAAAATGATAAGGTTGGGTGCAAAAGTGTTTCAGACATATTGAAAGGACACTGTTAAAGAACTGAGATTTTTCAGACAATGTATGGTTTCCATGTTACAAAAATTAAATAGCTTTGATAAAGGCAAATATTTAGAAGTTGTTACCTTTTTCCATTTGTTTAAGGCTAGAAGTCACCTAGAAGTCAAGTTTCCATTGATCTATGCTGAATTATTTGTGATTAACATTCAGATTAAGTTGAGACTTGGAGGAAATACAGGATCTCAAATAACAGAAAAAAAACGCAGAAACTAGAACGGGATAGCAAAAACTAAATTAGGTTTGCTGAGTGTAAAGAAGGTTGTAAAGTCTTTAATAACAAGTGAAGGGAATGCAAAATTTTCAGGACTGTGGACAAAAAGCTGGCAAGTGTATGAAGCTTTGCTGTCCTTTCAAAGATCCAGCCAAAGCACGATAGCTCCAGTTCTATACGTTTTTATGGTTCTCGAAAATATAAAGGGCAGTAATGAAAGAACTCTTAGGGGCGGCACGGTGGCACAGTGGTTAGCACTGCTGCCTCACAGCGCCAGAGACCCAGGTTCAATTCCTGCCTCAGGCAACTGACCGTGTGGAGTTTGCACATTCTCCCCAGGTCTGCATGGGTATCCTCCAGGTGCTCCGATTTCCTCCCACAGTCCAAAAGAAATGTGCAGGTTAGGTGAATTGGCCATGCTAAATTGCCCGTAGTGTTAGGTGAAGGGGTAAATGTAGGGGAATAGGTCTGGGTGGGTTGCTTTTCGGAGGGTCGGTGTGGACTTGTTGGGCCGAAGGGCCTGTTTCTACACTGTAAGTAATCCAATCTAATCAGTAATCTTCGACATCTTCCTAATGTTCTGCAAGTGCTTGTAAGCACTTCTCTGTATAATGTTTCTGTTGTTGATACTATATCTCTTTTTTGCTGTTCTTTTCCATGACTCCATGCTTCCATGATTATGCTTGTTAAAACTATTGGCATATATAGCACTGCTTCACAGATGAATTTATAGTGTTGGATGTTCACTTTTGGATATAAGAGATATAAAATCATATTTGCAGGTGATAGAAAAATAGGGTGTATTATTCATTGAAGAGGACTAAGTGACATCATGAGGATAGTAGTAGGATAATAGATTGGGCATATAAAAGTAATGTAATATAAAAAATATTGTGAGGTCATCTAATTTTGAAATAAAGAATGAGAAGAAACATAAACTGAATAAAGAATCAAAGAAGCTTTCTGAATCAATCTAGGGAAAAAAGAAAGTAGAAATATTTATAACTTTAGAGGTCATGGTTTTATGATAAGTAAAAGTAGTTTTAAAACTGATGAGTGGAAATTATTTCTCTCAAAGAGTCATGAGTGTAGGATTCACCATCCCAGAATGCAGTGGATGCTGGGACACTGAGTACATTTAAGGAGGAGATAGACATTTTGTAATTTCTGATGGGTTTGACAGTTATAGGGAGCAGGCAGGAAAGTAGAGTTAAGGTGAAGATGAGATCAGCCATGATCGTGTCAAATGGCAGAGCAGGCTTGAACAGCTCAAATGCCCATTCTTGCTCCTAGTTCTTATGTTCTTAAATAAACACATAGGGATTCAGATTCAGCTCGTTTGCATGCTTTTCAATGCTATGGCTTTCCAGGAAGCTTTCTGTTGTTGGATTGTCATGAGAAATCTCTCTGATATATACTTGAAGCAGCAGGCCTGTCTTAAAGTGGAGTTGGTATTGTTCAGTTAGGTTTGATGATGCTACTGTAATAAATCTCTTGTCTAACATGTTTGGAGACTCTATCAAAAAGAGCAAAGGAGTTGCATAAATAAACCATGAAATATGGTTTTAAGGAAATTATGATGCAGGCAGAATGTAGATGTGAGATGAATTCTAACAAAAAAGCACAATCTGATTTGCCGCAGTGTTTGAAGCTCAGATTCCAGATCATCAACTCTGATCCGGAGTTCTTCCAGCAACCAACACTTGCTGCAGATGTGGTCACTGCAGTTCACAATGGGATCAGCCAGCTCCCACATCATACAGCAACAGCACATCACCTGCCCAGCCATCTCTGCTTAGTTAGTTAATTACTTACTTTGTACAAGTATGAGTTAGAATACCTTCTGGTACCTCTCTGCTATAGTTTTTTTTTACCCTAAATAAGGACTTGATGTATATACACACACAAAAAAAAACGAAGTAAATTTTTAGCTAGTCCCTGGTAAACAAATAAAAATCCTTACCTTAAAAGAAAAAGCAGAGTAGTTAAGAAGGTTAGAGGAGGAGAGTGGGTGGGAGATACTACAGGTGTAGAATCTCGGGTTTAGCCGCCTTCCTGACTTATATACTCACTTTTCCTTCCCGGCTGCCCCTCTGCTTGCCGTCACTTCCTCTGCTGCTCCCGCTCTTTCTGTGGAGAGAGAATAAAAAAAACACACCACTGCCCGCTACAGGTAAGCAATTTTAAAACAAACTGTCTTACCTTTGCTGTAGTCTCCCGGGTTCGCTTTTACTTCGACGCTGCTCCCACTCTTCTTAGTAATCAGCATGCTTGAGGTTTATGTTGAATATTTTAAAACAATACAACCTCAGTTTATATTTTTTTTGAAAAAGCAGGGATTCTCTTCACCAAAGGGAGAGGGATCTGCTCCTTTGTGTAATCCAGCTATCCAAAACTCCTGCTTGGCTGAAAATCAACTAAACTGCAGTGACTGATTTTGGTAAACCTATCCTTAATGGCTGCACCTATAATTGATTGTCTTGTTAGGCAAGGCATTCCAAATCAAAATATCCTGCTGCATATAAAATGTCTCTGTCAATATCTTGCTGGTTCTTTCAGCAAGTATTTTAAAGACATATCACCTGTTTTATTTTTGCAAAAGGTGAAACAAGCATTTGTAGAGCACCTTTCCTGACCTCAGGATATTTCAAAGCACTAGCACAAACATTTTATATTTGTTTAGTTGAAGAAATCTGCTGAGTGTGTGCCTGAATGTTATTTTGCTATGCTGCACTAACCTGGGAGTACTTACTATTCACTGGCTTCTTGAAATGGATGAGTCTACTGCTCAATTTCAACATTGACTTTCCTTACTTCGCTTACAGATATCTATTTATAAGTTTTGTTCCTTTCCAAAAATCTCTCACTGTGTTAATGTTAGCTTAATCCCTTCACTTTGCTGCATTACTTTTGGAACAGTTGTCACGATACCAAGTTCTCTCTGCGCTGGAGTTATGTTTAAAGTTCACTTGCTGTCATGTTTTGACAGTTCTTAAAATAACTGCAGAAATACTTATAGATCGAGTATGCATTCGCTGCATTGTGGTTCACTGTAAAATGCTTTTTTGAAAAAAAACAGTTGATCGTGTTGTAAATCACTTTGTAAGAATTTTAAGATTAATCATGTAAAATCAGTAGTCTTCAGAAATTTCTTCTTTCCATCATACTGCTCAGAATCAGGCCATTTGGCACAAAATGTGTTTTTAAAATAAATGAGTGTTATGCACCTGACTTTGTTCATCTGTGTAAATGGTGATCCTAGTGATCACACAGTGCACTATTTTTGAAAACAAATTCCTTCACAAAGTTAAGCATAGGTGAAATAGTGGTTGTCATGCTGGACTAATAATCTAGAGACCTTGGACTGGTAATCCAAACAAATGTCAATTGTAAAGTTGAATTAAAGAATAAAACCGATGTCATTAAAAGTGATAGTGAAATTGTCAAATTGTGTTTAAAATCCAAGTGGTTCACTAGCATGTTATAGAGAATGAGATTTACCATTTTGGCTTTGGCTGGTTTATATGTGACTTCTCGCTGATCTCTGAGGAGGTCTTGCAAGTTGCTTAGTTGTATAACCAACTGCAGAGAAGACAGCTCATTCGCCATGACCTTTTCTTGGCAGCTAGGTAAGAGCATAAACTGATTCCTTTGAAAGGGGTTCGCATATCCGAAGAATGAGTAATTTTTAAAAAGGCTCTTTGGTTGTCTTGGTACAGTATCGATATTACTAAGAATTTGTGAGCTTAATTTCTACATTCTGGATGTATTTGATCATTGTAGTAGTTTTAACTGATGGTGTGAGAACTTGATTTTGCACACACCATACAAATAATATATTTTTCAGTTTTCTCTATATCTCATGGCAGGAGTCTGATTGTGATGAAAGCTCATAACATGATAAATATTTGTGAGCTTGACTATATCCTGGAATGACACACAGCTTTAAGTTTAAAATTATATTTTTATTTTGTATGTGAAGAAGGGAAGACATGATTTTTAGTTTCATTTTAGACTTGTTTCTGTGTGATACCAGGGTGTCTGAACATTTGTCTACATGCCTTTAATTTTGATCATTAAACTCTTGAGGTGAACAGTTCAGTGCATTAGGGGAAAAAAAGAGTAAAAGAGAAGCAAAGAACTGTCAATTGCCGATAACACAAAGTCAGAACAATCCTAAAGAAGTTAGGCATTGTGTAGGTTAATTAACCAAGAAGAGGCCTCTAACAGCAGAGGTGCAGTTGGTAGCAGTTTCCTAGCAGTCTAGGGTTAAAAGAAATCCCAAGTAACTTAAGACTCAGTAAAGAGACATTTATCAGGAGCAGAAGGCTGGTGAGAGACAAATCTTGCCATGTTGTAAAAGACATAAATTTAAGGAACCCACATGTTCAGCAGTAAGTGAGCTGAGTTAGTAACTTGTTTTGAAGTCTCTGGAAAGACGCTGAATAAAGAAAATAGCATCAAGCACAGAAATTTGCTGAAAAGAAAGCTGCTTAGAGCCATGCCATCTGAGCAAGGAGCTTTCGTGTGGAGATTGTGGTGATTCTTCATTGAGGTTTGGATGTCTACAAGATTATTGTGGGGTAAAAAGATTGCATTCTTCTAATATTGGTAATGAAACAGTTTCAAATAGTTCTTGTATAATGCAACAAAACTTGTTTTTTTTCTTTTGTGTGCAATAGTTTTGCATGCTTTTGTTAAAATATATTGGCAGCCTCTTGTGAATATGTTCCAAAAACTGACCACTATAGTAATAAAAAAAAATTGAGTTCTGTCAAGACAGGTTTCTCTTTGGATCCAAACTGTCCAGTGTTACCATTTGCTGGGATCGTAATAGCATGCAAAAGTATTTACCATGCCCAAGTGAGTTGAGTTTGAGAAATTCTGTGTCCAATGCCTATAGACTGCTTCACCCAACTATACATACTGACATTTACTTAAGTAAATGTATAAGCACAAGTATATGAGCCAAGGTTGGTGATGATGACGTGTGGGAGGTAATATCTAATGTGGTAGTCAAACATATAAGTCAGATTCGTAGTGTCCTGCTGGCTTCACCTGTTACACAGGAGCCACAGTAACCAAAAGCAGATCAAATTGCCTTGAAGTAAACCACATCTTGTAAGAGATCCTTATCTTTGCTGTAATGACTTGAGTTGCTATTCCGCTAATTCTGGTATTCTTTGATAGTGTAAATACAGCAGAGTGCATTCACAGAACAATTTCCTCCAGGTTTATAGCCACTCATTGCTTTAGCTAGGATGTTTAGAACAGTCTTTGCAGCATCAGGCTTCCGTGTATAATTGACTATAGCAAACTGCAAGTTGCTGTCAATCCTGTGTTGATGAATTTAACACAGAATCAATAATTAGAAATGAAATCACATCACAATTTGATGTGAATGTCAACATTTTTATACAGTATTCTCGTTGTTGAAAATAATGGAAATATTATGTCATGTTCACTTGAGCGTATGAGTTTTAACAATGCACTATGTAATAATCACTGTTGAGTAACCTTTTTAGCATTAAAAAATTAATTTTGCAAGTATGTAGTCACATTCCAATAGAGTTTAAAATTGTATCATGTTTGAAATGAAAATGAATTTTGAGGAGGCATATGACAAAGTGCCAAACATTGGGCTATGTAACAAGAGCCCGTGATTTATTAGCTGGTGCATTAACATTGATAAAGGATTGGCTAACTGATAGAAGATCGAATTGGGATAAGTGGGGCATTTCAGGATGGTAACCTAGTGGAGTGTCACAGGGATCAGTACTGAGTCACAATTACTTATAAGGTATTTTAATGACTTGGAGGAGGAAATTGAGTGTGTGATACAAAAATAGGTGGAAAGACAAGTGGTGAGGATAACAAAGAGAGTCTGTGGAGGAAAATCGACATGTTGAGCAAATGGGCAAAGGCTTGGCTGATGGAATATAAATTTGAGAAATGTAAGGTTTTGCACTTTGGCAGGAAAAATCAAGGAGCCGAATATTACTTAAAAAGACTGCAGAAAGCTACAGAACAGATGGATTTCGGTGTCCTTATCTATGGATCACAAAAAAATGACCGTCCAAGTTCAGCACCAAATAGGGAGCATAAGTGGAATGTTGGCCTTTATTTCAAAGGAAACATAATGTAAAAGTCGGGAGATTTTGCTAAAACTATACAATGTAGTAGTCAGACCACAGCTGGAATACCATGAACAGTTTTTGGCACCTTAGTTAAGGAGAAATACACTGGCACTGGAGGCAGTCCAGAGAAGGTTCACTTGGCTGATACCAGGAATGGAGGGACTTTCTTATGAAGAGAGGTTGAGAATATTGTGCCTGGACTCCGTGGAATTTAGAAGAATGAGAGGCAACCTGATTGAATCATACAAGGTTCTTCAATGACATGAGAGAGTAGAAGCAGAAAGGAGCTTTCCTCTTGTGGGTGAATCTAGTTAAATAATCTCTTATTCAAGACAGAGATGAGGAGGAATTTTGTGGAAGTGGGTCATTAAATATAGTCAAAGCTGAGATAGACATTTTTAATAAGTAAGGGAATTGACAATTATACGGAAAAGGTGGGAAAATTGGAGTTGAGGTTTATTGATCACCCATGATGTCATTGAATGGCAGAGTAGACTTGTTGGGCTGAATGGTGTATTTCTGCTCCTATTCCTTATGGTCTTAAATTGCATAAAATAAACTTCCACATTCAACCAAATATTGAAGATATTTTTGAATAGTATAATAGGGTTTTTGTTCTTTCATGGAATCTAGACATAAAGGGTTTGAGCATGGAAATGGAACTGAGGTAAATGATCAGCCATGTTTGTAGTTAGTGGTGGAGCTCGAGACCCATGTAGTCCACTCCTATCTCTTGTATTCTTAGAACATAAAGGTTGAGATTTAATGATGAAGTACCAATAAAGCCTTAGCAATTTTGAATTCACACCTCAGAAAGGAAGTTAAGGGAATAGAGAATGGACAAAGTAACCTGCAGGATTGGCACCAAATCTACAAGTATCCACTACCCACAACACCAGTGCTCAGTTGCAGCAGTGTATACCGTCTACAAGATGCAGAAAATCATCAAAGATCCTCAGATAGCACCTTCCAAACCCACAAACTATAACAGAAATTGCTCAAAGTTCAACAGGTCTGGCAACATCTGTGGAAAGAAATCAGAGTTAACGTTTCAGGTTGACCATTCCTCAGAATCCACAACCACTTCCATCTGAAGGACAAGGGCAGCAGATACATGGGAACGCCACCAGCCTTTAAGTTCCCCTCCAAGCTACTCATCATCCTAACTTGGGAATATATTGCCATTCCATCACTGTTACTGGGTCAAAATCCTGGAATTTCCTCCCTAATGGTATTGTGGGTAAACCCACAGCAGATGGACTGCAGTGGTTCAAGAAGGCAACTCACCACCACCTTCTCAAGGGCAACTGGGGATGAGCAATAAGTGCTGGTCAGCCACAAACGACACATGAATAAAAGGAGAACAGCTTTACTACCTGATGTGATGAAATAAAAAGAAAGACTTTACCAAAAGGAGGACTGTTGATTACAGCAGAAGAGATTAGGTGGTGAAATAAAGCTAGAAAGCGTTGGAGAAACTTACTGGGCCACATTTTCTGGGAAGTGGCAATCTCTCACAGATTAATAGCTAATCATGAATTTGACTGTATTTAATAATCCCTAACTTTTCCTGAGTAACTATTTTACTAAGTTACATCAGAATCATCTGAAGTCTCTGATTTAAGTGAAGACTTTAGGATGGTTCAGAGGTGTAGAGGAATTGCCAGAGATAAATTCAATTTCCTGATGAGTTACTCCGTACTGTGTTACAATGGGCATCCACAGGGTCCCCACATACCATTCTGGCATATGGAATGTAGGGCAAATGGAAAGTCTGCTAGGTGAAAGTGAGGACTGCAGATGCTGGAGATCAGAGTTGAGAGTGTAGTGCTGGAAAAGAACAGCAGATCAGGCAGCATCCGAGTAGCAGGAGAATCAACGTTTCAGGCATAAGCCCTTCATCAAGAATGGAAAATCTTGACTCATGAATGCCACCAACTTCTTTGGAAATGGACACAAAGACATTGAGTTCAGTATAACTCTTCTTGGAACTGAAAAAGAGTTCCAAAGAAATTCTGTTTTTATTTCAGATCTCCAGCGTTTGCATTATCTTTCTTTTGCTTCAGCTGAAGTAGTGATTTAATTGATCGTTTAACATTTTGAAGGAGTGGGATAGTGTTAAAGATGAATTCTTTACTGTTGTTGGAGGAGACCAGACTATGTTGGTCCTGATTGTGAACGTCCTACTTAAGATGCGTTCCCCTACAGAGCTTTAATTGTAAAGGCGTGATGTACAGACATTTTGTATATTTACTAATAACTGCTTTCTGTTGTCTTGTATTGTGTTCCAACCTACATACAAATCGACTTGTGAATGGACTCCAGAAGGGGACTATCTGTAAGGGCGTAGGATGAATGTATTAATACAAAAGGTTTGCAACAAAGGACTGAATAAATTTTGTTAGACAGAATTGTGACTCTAATGTGCCAGTGAAGTTGATGCAGTTGGTTCTACTACAATGCAGTAGTTTCGTTTTCATGCAATCCCGTGTTGCAAGAAAATCATGTAATAGCAACACAATTTAAATTAATGGGGCCGGAATTGCATTATAACCAATACAGGCTTTAAAAGTTTGTGCTTTGGAAAGTGAGTCCCCAAATCGTCAATCACGTTACAGCGAATTCACATTAATGAAACGTGAGTTATAGCAGAACGATCTGTACCAGAATCAGAAACCAAGTCAACATTCGAGAATATGTTAGATAGATTTCTGAAAGAAAATGGGATGAAAGCATTTGGAAATGGGGCAGACATGTGGATTTTGGATTGCAAGTGGATGATAAATACCAACATTAAACAAGTTGGTCCAAAGGGCCTATATTCATGTTGTAATTTGAATATCCCAATAATTTTTAAAAATAAAAGTAAAGTAAATCCTTCCTACACTTGATCGCGGGAAAAACGTTTCACTTTTCTACTGATACAATTTGTTGCTAAATTAAGGCAATTCATTCTGTCATCTGATTTCAGTACTTAATTCAGTCACTTTGGACATATTAGCCAGGGCTAAAAGCCAGGCTTGTCATTAGTCAATGATCCAATAGCTTGTTAGCTGCAAAAGCAGAACTCTGTGGATGTTGAAAATTTGAAAAAAATAGAAATTATTGGAAATGCACATCTGGTTAAGGCAGCATTTGTGAAGAGCAAAACAATAAGTATTTCAGGTGGATGATTTTCCATCAGAAGAATGGCCATTGACTTGAAAAGTTAACTCAGCATTTATGGAGATAGAAACAATCATCTGCGTATTTTCAGCTTGTTAGATTCCTTAAATTGCAATTATCGGAAATTAGTTTGAGTGAAAGTTGAGGGAACTCCTAACAATACCCTCGCATGTGTGACACTTTCCCTCCTTTCTTTCAAGCACCCATTCCAGTCCCCTCCTCACCAAACCTTTCCAATCAAAATGACTTTGTGTCCCGCATTAGTAAAATACGGGATCTGAAAAGGAATTATCTCTACTCACATGTTTAAAAAAATCCCCTCGAGTTTGTTAAAGCCTTTGTTAAAGTATGTTTTGTTTTTTCTCCAAGGGACCTGTCCTTATTGGCAGCAGTCATGGAGGGGTGAATATTGAAGATGTGGCAGCAGAGACTCCAGATGCCATTATCAAGGAACCTGTGGACATTATGGAGGGAATTAAAAGAGAGCAGGCTGTCAAGGTACTGCTACTTATCCATTTGCTGAGAGAATTAAGTAATAAGTATTTTGATACTTATTAAATAAATGCAGTTTGACTGTGATTCCAGAGAATTTTGCATCTCAAACTATCAGGAGATCATAATTAACCAAACTGTTAATTTTGGTTTGACTATGGCCAGATACAATTGTTCTGAAATGAATTTAGCTATTGAAAATTAAATACTGATGCTTACTTCCTACACAGCCTTGATAAGGTCATTAGAAAAATTTGAGGCTGAAGTGGATGGATGAGTCTTTGGGTCTGACAAGTAAACTGCTGACAGTAATTTTAGAAATAATTTCAGAAAGGTTCAATAGAAGATCAGAAAATAAATAAAAGTAATAAATAGGAAACAAAACTGCCACTTCTCATATATATTTTTAATCATAATGTACACTGCACCTGGGATTGACATTCTTTGATTTCCTCTCATTATCATTAAATTTTTTTTGTGTTTAATGTGTATTTATTTTTAAACCATCAGTTTTGTTTTTCCATTTTTCTTTTATGCAACGTATTAAGCTGATGGATAGAACATTTTCTTTTCAGATGCTCTGTGCTCCCAAAAGGAGAAAGCAATAATGAAACAAAAAAGTTACAATCCTTCTACTGTACACTGATGTGACCTGAGCCTTAGTGAAGGAATTTCTCCTTTAAAGTCCAGCATGGTATTTTAAATACTTGTTAGCCAAGCTAACAGGCTTTGGTCTAACTCAGTGATATGGCTTGCTTGATGCAAGTTTTTATGCTGCAGAATGATTCTGTTCAGACTTCTTTCCATAGCATAAAGATCTCTTCTGTCAAAAAGTCTTTTCAAACTAAGATAGATTTGAAATGCTTTTCACAAATAGAAGCCTACTGACTACCCAAATACCAATGTGCTGCTGTAAATTTTACTTGATTGATGCTACCTTTGGGAGGTATTAATTTGAAAAATGTTCAAACCTCTTCTTTTGTTTTCCTAAGTATATTAGTGCAATAGATCTATAATTCCTGGTTTATGACTGACATTAATTCAGCCCCAGAATAATTGACCTCAATAACTGATTTATAATAGCACTGTGGGTGTAGCTGCACCAGCTAGACTGCAGCAGTTCAAGCAAGTGGTTTTACTGCTATTTTCTCAAGGGCAGTTAAGACTGGGCAATAAATCTTGGTCTTGCTAGTAAGCACACACGTCCTAATAAAGAATTAAACGAACAATACCTTCAACAGCATTTTCCATGAACAAAGCAAATATAGAAAAAAAAGACTGCAAATAAAATTAATTGTAACAGCTATTTAATTGTTTTTATGTCATGTTTGTAAAGTGAAGTGAATTTGATGTTTTGTGGCAGTGTTTTGCAAAGCTTTTTATTACCTATAGATTGTATTAAAGGCTCCCGAGAAACAATTGAATAATCCAAGTAGCATTAGAGATTGGAATCGTGAGAAACTGAAAGGCATTTCAATGCAAAATCACATTCCATTCAAAAACAAATCATGTTTTGTTTTAAACAGTTAACAAACACTTCTGCATTTCCAAAATACTGCACTGGTTCAACTTGTTAAATTGATGTTTAGTAAATAAGACCATAAGAATTTGACCCTTTTTAAAACTCCTTCAGTAATTCTTTGCAGATGAATTGTTATTGAATTGAATATGTTGGCTTAAAAACATGTGCATCAACATCATGTTTGCATCCAAGTAATTGACAATATGTGTCAGAATTAAGCATTTTTGACAAATTTCAACTATGTACTTGTTCATTTTAATTATAATCTGTAAGGGTATCAAGAAGAATAGAACATTCAAACAGGCAGACAAATTTTGTTAATTATCAAATTAGTTAATATAAGCAAAAAAATCAAAGTTTATTTATAATGGAAAGGTTCATCAATTTTTTCAAAATTATGTTCAAAGCCACATTAACCATGAATACAAAGATTTATACAGAGTCGATAGTATATCAATTTTGCCATATGGAATTATGGTTTGGATGATTAACAAAGCAGTGTGGAGATAAATTGAGGTGGCACAGTTGTTTTTGAATTGAATAATGAAGATAAGATTAGATTAGATTAGATTGCTTACAGTGTGGAAACAGGCCCTTCGGCCCCACAAGTCCACATCGACCCGCCAAAGTGCAACCCACCCAGACCCATTCCCCTGCACCTAACACTACGGGCAATTTAGCATGGCCAATTCACCTAACTGGCACATTTTTTTTGATTGTGGGAGGAAACCGGAGCACTCGGAGAAAACGCATGGGGAAAATGTGCAAACTCCACACAGAGAGTCGCCTGAGGCGGGAATTGAAACTGGGTCTCTGGCGCTGTGAGGCAGCAGTGCTAACCACTATGCAACCGTGCCGCTCAGAACTTGGGAAAATCTCACAACCAGTGAAAAGATGTGCTGGTGAAATCTGAAACTAAAAGCACTCTGCTAACTAAGATCAGGAAGAAGCATTTAGAGTTTTCTGGGCACATAATCATACTCGTTATTATAGAAAAGATTGATGTTTAAAGAAATCCAAGTAGACGAAGAATGACCATTTTCAAGAGTCTCTCAAATTGAATTAATGTACCACCAGTGCAGATGATCCACACCTTTACAGAGTGATTATCACGAAACTCCATTATTGTCTTTTCAGCCTAGCACCTGAAGAGAGAAGGCTGTCTTCCTGAAAATGTAGTGGAAGCCGAACCTAAGAATATTTTTGTCAGATTTACATTAATTTGCTCAATTGGCTCAATAACTGGTTTGTGACACAGTGTGGCATCAACAGAGAGGGTTCATTTCCTGTACCAGATAACGTCTTGCCTTTTCAACCTCACCCCTCACCAGAGGTGTGGTGATTGTTGAGCTAACCTCACCATGTGTTTGTGGACTATAGTGACGTTACCTTTAAGATGACAGACAAACTATGCTATTAACTAAACTGCATTTTTGAAGGCAACCTATGCTTTAACACAACCCAAAACAATCACCATCAGATATATGTGGCATTATCGTTTGAGCAGACATTAAGTTTTTCTAAAATCCATCAAAATGAATTTTGGCTCCCAGAGGTTTATTTCTGTTCTTTTCCTTTCTTAGCCTAACTTGAACACCAGAACTGGTGTTTATAGTGAGGGTGTTAATGGAGATTCACCTTCTAGAGTAAACTGTGCAAGTCTTCTTGTTTATTCTAACCTCTTACAAACCTGGCCTTTTGAATCTGAACACAAGCTTTCACCTTTATTCTGGTGCAGTGAACTGTTGATACTTTTGACCTCTATTTGCTTTCTCTCCCTCTCTCACTCCTGGACCTTGGCAAACGCATCTGTTTTATGATATGCATTGATATTTTAGGAATAAATAACCAATTCAGTGTAAGGGCACGTTGTGTAACATTTACGTGTCAAAAGACTACCAACGTGACAATTTGAAACAGATAGAGATTAACTATGCCTTAGAGCTGAGCTCAGTCTTTCATTTTGGACTTAACTGGGCACCTTAAAACAACTGTTGACAGCTTGACTATCTTAACACTTTTCTAGTACTTCACAGACTCAAACTACGCACTGTTTGCACTTAGCTATCATTGTCTCCCACTCTTGCACTGTTTTGCCTGTAAATCAATCCGGGCCGTATTTCACCTTGAGAGATTAAACCGCCCAGGTTTGATGTCAGGCTGTCTTCAGAAGAGCTTACACAACCCCCTAATTTTACCCTAAATTATGGACACTGTGTGAGCACGCAATATTTAAAACTTCTTAATTTTCGCAAGATGAAAAGCAATATATAAAGAAAGATTCTCTCTTTTATCCTGAGCACTTTATCAAAGTTTATTAAGGTATCAGAAATGATGGAACAACTTCTGGTCCAAGATAAAATAATTACAAAATTTTAACATGCACTAGAGGTTTATAGAAAATTCCTGTTGTTCTTTAGCATTGTCTTGTTATTATCAATTGAAAACCAAAATAATTTTAATATAATATTGAGCATTCTATTACAAAATATGATACTAAAATCTGAGGTTTGTCGTAGATCTAGCAAACTTCTCTGTCTTTGTAACCTGTTTTTAGAGTCAGATTTAATAGCATCTGTTAGCCTATAACAGATGGTAAATTTATCAACACACTTGGATTTCTAAAGTAAACAAAATAATTATTTCAAGAAAAGTGGAAGGTCGAGAAAATATAGATTTTTCATTAAAAGACTGAAGAAAGATATAAAAGATTGACTTGCTTAAATGCATAGGATCCAACTGAGATATGATATTTAACACACAGATGAAAAGTCCATTCCATTTGTTAGTGTTTTCCACACATAAGCATTCTGGAGGAGCAATGGTGTTTCATTTAACTAGAATGTTGTACAACACCTGTTTCTAATAGGTTAATGCTGTTTCAGTATTACACAAACAGCTGGAAAACCACCTACAGACTTCAAATCAAATTTAAGTACATGGAAGACAGCATTTAATTGCATTGTGAAGTTGTCCTAGAAATGACTGGACAGGTGATGTGCTGTAGCTGTATGATGTGGGACCTGGCTGATTCCATTGCAAACCACAGTGACCACGTCTGCAGTGAGTGTTGGTTGCCCAAGGAACTTCGGCTCAGAATTGATGAGCTGGAATCTGAGCTTCAAACACTGCGGCACATCTGGGAGGGAGAAAAGTACCTGGATGCTGTATTTCAGAAGGCAGTCATACCTGGTAGATTAAGTACTTCAAATTTGATCAGTGGCTAGGAACAAAAGGGTGTGACTGCATGCAAGGCAGATAGAAGGATCAGGAACAGAGGAGCCTCAGCTCTTGACCTTGTCCAACAGGTATGAGGTACTTGCTTCCTTTGTGGATGAGGAAAACGGCTGCAGGGAGGATGAGCCAGCTGACCACAACACCATGGTGCAGAAGTTGGGGGAGCGGTGGGGAGCAAAAAGACAGGTGGTAGTTGATAGTATCCTTTGTAAGCCAGATCAGGAGTCCCACAGTGTGTGTTGCCTGCCCAGTGCCAGAGTAAGGGATATCTCTAACCGGCTTGAAAGGATATTGGAGCAGGAATGGGAGGATCCAGTTGTTGTGGTCCACACCGGAACAAATATCATAAGCAAGACTAGGAAGGAGGACCTGTTCAGAGATTATCAGGAGCTAGGAACCAAACTAAAGTATAGGTCCTCAAGGGTTACAATCTCTGGTCTACTGCCTGAGCCACTTGCAAATTGGCATGGGGCACAAGAATAAGGGAAGTAAACACAGGAAGTAAGGTAGTATTCCATAGGAATTTGTGGAATATGTACGACATGGCTTTTGGAGCTGCTTCTGGTGGAGCCCATGAGGAAATAGGCAATACTACCTTTGTTGTTGTGCAGTGAGGCAGACTTGATAAGGGAGCCTAAGATAAAGGAACCCTTAGGAGGCAATTGCGGTGGAGAAGATAGAATCAGAGGTAACAGTATTACAGCTAAATAAGGCAACTACATGAGGGAGTAACTGGGAGAGGAGCTTAGCAGGAAAGGTAGTTGTGGAGTAATTCAGGAGACACAGCAAAAATTCATCCCTAGGAAAAAGAACCATGGTACATGGACGATGAGGCAACCATGGCTGACCAGGGAAGTCAGCAATAGCATAAGAGCAAAAGAGAAAGCATGTAATGTGGCAAACCAGAGGATTGGGAAGCTTACAAAGACCAGCAAAGGGCAAAAAGAAATAAAAAGGGAGAAGATTATATATGAGGGTAAGCTAGCCAGTAATGTAAAGAAAGACTAAAAGAGTTTATTTAGCTATATAAAGCGCAAAGATGGACATTGGACTGCTGGAATATGATGCTGGAGACATAGTAGGGAACAAGGAAATAGCTAAGGAACTGAATAATTACTTTGAATCAATCTTCATGTTGGAATACATGAGTAATATCCTAAAAATTCAAGAGATTGAGGGGGCAGAGCTGAGTATGGTGGCCATCACCAAGGAGAAGGTGCTAGAAAAACTGAGTGTCCTGAAGGTGAGTTAATAACTTGGACCAGATGGACTACACCCCAGAGTTTTTAAGGACAAAACTGAAGAGATAGTGGAGGTGTTAGTGCTGATCTTTCAGGAATCGCTAGAGTCTGGGAATGTCCCAGTGGACTGGAAAATTGCTAATGTGACACCCCTGTTTAAAAAGGGAGTAAGGCAAAAGATGGAAAATTACAGGCCAATTAGCCGAACATGCTCTTGTGTACAAGTTTGGAGTCCATTGTGAAAGAGGAGATTTCTGAATACTTGGAAGTGTATGGTAAATTAGGGCAAAGTCAGCATGGTTTCATCAAAGGGAGGTCATGCCTGACAAATCTTTTGACAAGGTGTAGCACAAAAGGCTACTGAATAAGATAAGAGCCCACGGTGTCAGAGGCAAGGTGTTAGCATGGATAGAAGCTGGACTCTCTGGCATAAAGCAGAGAGTGGGGATAAAAGGGTCCATCTCAGGATGGCAGCCAGTGACAAGTCATGTTCCACAAGGCTCAGTGTTAGGACAACTTTTCATTTTATTCATTAAAATCTAAATTAAAGAACTGAGAGCATTCTGGCTAAGTTTACAGATAATACGACAATAAGCAGAGGGACAGGTGGTATTGAGGAGGCAGGGAGGCTGCAAAATGATTTGGATAGGTTAGAGTGGGCAAACAAATGGCAGATGGAGTACAACATGAGAAAGTGTGAGATCATGCAATTTGGTCAGAAGAACAGAAACACGGACTGTTTTCTAAATGGGGAGAAAATTCAGAAGTCTGAAGTGCAAAAAGACTTGGGAGTTCTAATCCAGGATTCTCAGGGTACACTTGCAGGTTGAGACGATAGTTAGGCAAATACAAAGTTGGCATTTATTTTGAGAGGACTAGACTATGGGATGTACTTCTGAGGCTTAAGCAAATGGTCCCAGGAATGAAAAGCTTAACATATGAGGAATGTTTGAGGACTGAGAGTCTGTACTCGATGGAGTTTAGAAGGACGAGTGGGAGATGTAATTGAAGCTTACAGAATACTGAACGGCCTGGACAGTGTGATGTTGGGAAGATGTTTCCGTTGGTAGGAGAGACTAAGACCTGAGGGCACACCCTTAGAGTAAAGGGAAGCCCTTTTAGAATGGAGATGAAAAACGTCTTCGGCCAGAGAGTGAGGAATCTATGGAATTCACTGCCACAGAAGACTGTGGAGGTCAGGTCATTAAAGTGTATTTAAGACTGAAATAGAGGTTCTTGATTGTCATGGGGATCAAGGGTTATGGGGAAAAGTGGGAGAATGGGGTTGAGAAACTTATCAGCCATGATTGAATGGTGGAGTAGGCTCGATGAGCTGAATGGCCTGATTTCTGCTCCTATGTCTTATAGTCTTATCCTGTGGTCCTCCTTTATCAGAAGATTGAAATTTATATTGTAGCCTGACCCAATGCTCAAATTAAAGTGTACTCATATTGAACCATGTTCATTTTGGGACACTATATTTGATAAGAATGTAAGACACTTTAAACAATTTAAATTTGCATGTACATTATTTATGTACATTTGTTTTAATGAATAGATTTTATTTCTTTATATTAAGATTTAAAGATGTGCAATAATACTAAAACATGCAGTATTTAAGTTAACACATCTAAATGAATCAATTCAGTAAGCCTGGTAGTGGTAAAACATGCCTCGCTATAACATCTTAGTTTGTTTAATTTAGTTCTCTGTTATTTTATGATGTTTTTGTCTATATGATGCTCACGGAGAGTATTCCATATCCTCAGTTTCCAGGACATGCAAGTAGTCCAATTATGCTAATTACAGTCAAGTGAAATGCTCTCTTTATCCAATCATTCATTTTCTTACAATGGCTTCAGTATGCAGTCAAAGAAATTTAGTGCAAAAAAAAACTCAAGGTTTTGCTCCTGTGTTTAATGTTTCAGAACCTGTATATTTGTGTCCTAGCATTCTTCATTCTTTGCTGGCTCTTACGTTAGTTCCCAAGATAGTGGATCAGAGCTGAACTGTATAGAGCTCAACCAAAGCTAAGTGTGAGGTGATTCACTTTGGGAAGAATAACAAAAAGATGGGGTACTGGGCTAATGGTCGGATACTTATGTTTCAAGAACTTAGAAATTCAATACAAATGGAAAGTTTGTGGAATAAAATTACATTTTTAATAGGTTTCGTACAGAATAGCTTTATTCTTGCCTTATAAATGCATAACAAAAAGGACTTATCTCTAGGAGACCTACAAGTGCCCATCATTAAGAATCCATACTGATACTGATTCTAATTAACAGTTCTGGTTTTATTAAGTGGCCAGAGAATAAATACATTGACTATTTTAACTATAGACTTGCCTTGGGTGAGAAAAAGAAACTCATTGACTCGTTTAATCATGAGCTTGCCTTTGTGGAAAAAGAAACGATTAATATTTTAATGGAGGTGCCAAAGGAACTTGCCAAAGGCAGTTACCAAAGGTAGCTGAAATCCTGTTTGAACAGAAAGGCCCAATATTTTGCTAAATATTGTGCCAAGCAAACATGTCTTAATAATCAATCCAACAACTGTTCAGTTAGCATAACTAATGCTACTGTACACAATAAATGTTTTTTTTAAATAGACAGCGAAAAAGGTTACCTCAGAGTGCAACAGGACTTTGATCAAATGGGCAAATGTGCCAATGAGTGGCACATGGATCTTAATTTAGATTATTGTGAGGTGCTGCATTTTGGTAAGGCAAATCAGGGTAAATCTTATACAAGTAATGGTACGGTCTTGGGGAGTATTGCTGAACAAACATAATTCCTTGGAAGTACAGTTACAGGTAGACAGAGTAGTGAAGAAGGCATTTGGTACACTTGCCTTTATAGGTCAGTCCATTAAGTATAGGAGTTGTGAGGTCATCTTGCGGCTCTACAGGACATTGGTTAGATCACTTTTGGAATAGTGCGTTCAGTTCTGGTCTCCCTGCTACAGGAAAGACGTTAAACTTGAAAGGATTCAGAAAAGATTTACAAGGATCTTGCCGGGTTGGAGGGTGTGAGCTATGGGGAGAAGTTGAATGGAATGGGGCTATTTTCCCTGGAGCATCGGAAACTAAGGGGTGGCCTTGTAGAGGTTTATAAAATCATGAGGAGCATAGATAGGGTAAATAGACACACTCTTTTTCTCAGGATAGGGGAGTCCAATACCAGAGAGCATAGGTTTAAGATGAGACAGGAAAAATATAAAAGGGACTTAAGGGGCAACCTCTTCATACAGAGAGTGGTGCTTGTATGGAATGAGCTGCCAGAGGAAATACTGGAGGCTAGTACGATTACAACATTTAAAAGGCATCTGCATGGGTATATGAATAGGAAAGGTTTAAAGGGATATAGGCCAAAAGCTGGCACATCGGACTAGATTAATTTAGGATATCTGGTTAGCATGGACAGGTTGGACCAAAGGGTCTGTTTCCCTGCTGTGCTTTTCATTGACTGTATGAATATTCTGACTGTTGTAACCAGGCATCTATTAATTGGTATTTATCATTGTTATAAATCACTCTCAGTCACTTGGTCTCCTTGTAAATGTACATATTTTTGTATAGTTCTTATGAAGTTGAAGAAATAATATGTAGTTTTCAGACAGAGGTGGCATTTGGAACTTGACAACCACATTCCAAATCACCTTTGTATTTGAATCATACTCCTGTCTGTTTCAAGGCTGTAGAGACCTGTAGTGGCTGTAGTATGCGGACATTGGTGAAGCAATGAGTCCTTATGCACCACAGTATTATATAGGAAATCTTCCCAACACCACTTTTAGTATGTGCTGCTGAATTGATTTTTGCTTAATCAATTTGTTCTCATTTATTTAATTATGGGATATGAAGACCCATAAATGAGCCTTTTGCTCATTGTTCTTAAAATGGTGCTGGTGAGTGACTGCCTTGATTATAACTGAGTGGCTTGCTGACAATTTTAGAGGGCAGTTGAGAGTCACTCACATTCATGTTGTTTGGAGTCACATTAGCCAAACTGGTTATGGTTCTTTGTTAAAGGACATTAATGAATTAGGTGGGTTTAAAGGGAGAATCTGGCAAGATGGCGGCAGAGTAGGACGCTCCTCTGCCTGCCAGTTCTTTTTCCTTTCTATTTTTTTCTCCTCTTTGTAGTGCTCTTTCTACTCCCCCGCCCCCCCAATGTTTCACTGCCCTGCCATACCTGGAGACTGGTGTCAAGAGAGATGGGTCGCTGCTGGAGCCTCAGCAGGAGCAGAGTGCATGGGCCAAGTCACACAGCGGCAGTGGAGCGAGAATGGGCCGCGTCCAGTGGTGGAGCAAGTACAGGTCAATTTGTGATGGCAAGTGTGGTGGCGAAGTGGGTACGGGCCTCTTCACGGGTCGAGCAGACCAGAGCCAGAACAATGATGGAATGGGCTGGAGCCGGAGGACTGGCCGATCAAGTCCTGGACAGATGCCGGCACGTGGACGCAGCTTCATGAAAGGGACTGAAACTTAAGTCACTTTCTACTATCATTCCGGACTTTTTAAACTCTGTTTCCATGCTAACCATTTTTTCACTATTGTAACAACACTTAAAGTATCTGTGTCTAGATACTCTGTACCTAAGATGATGCTGAGAGGCAGCACTACAAACTTTTCACTGCACTCATTCAAATGCACATGACAATAAAGGCTATTGTGTTCAATTCTAAACAACAAACTGGTAGTTTCATGGTCACTGTCACTGACAGCAGCTTATTATTACAGATTTATTTAATCAATTGAACTCGTTGGTGAGTTTTGAACGTATTTCCCTGGATCCTTAGCACAAGCCTCTAAATTTCTTGTCCAGTGTCCACAGTGTGTATGCTATTATACCCATGCTGTATCTTGAGGAAATAAAAGCTTTTGGAAACACGTAGCAAATCAATCAATATCTCTGAATTAAAAAGCCAAACCTTTTTTCGCCTTGAAGGTTGCTGCCATAATGAGTCCATGCTTTCTATGGATTTTGACTGCTCTGTAGTGTATTTTTAGCATTTGCTGTTCCTATTTCTGCTTTCCTCTACTTGAAAGATTTTTGGGTTTTTTTTTGGTAGGCTAAGTAACAGCTCTGAATGATTTGCATGGAGATCAGTACGAATCGAGAGGTCTTGGCATGGCACAGATATCAGTGGCCAAAGAAATACGAAATATTCCAAGTCATAAAATCCTCGTTTGGTTGCAGAAAGGATGGGGGTGAAATTTAAACCTATAAGACATTTCTGCCATGAACCTGTTCCAAATGTTGGGAATGGAATTATTTAAGTTAATAGCATTGGCAAAGGCTCATGCCCGAAACGTCGATTCTCCTGCTCCTTGGATGCTGCCTGACCTGAAGTAAATGTGTGGGTTGCTCAGGTTTCTGTACACTCCTACTCTCTGCATTAGACCTCCATCTAAGCTTGTCAAACATGCTCAAAATGGTTGGCTTCTGTGCAGAACACCCTCTTAAATTGAATCGTCATGGCCTAGTGATTTCTATGAGTCAGGAGGCTTTGAGGAAATCTTTGAAGTGTTTGCTGTGACCTCCTGGTAGCCACTTCACATGCTGCAGCCTGGAGTAGAGAACATGTCTTGGAAGTCTTGTGTCAGGCATGCAGATGATGTGGTCTGCCAAATGCAGCTGATTGGTGTCTGGATGTTGGGCATGTTGTCTGGGAGAAGACACTGACATTGGAATGCCTAGTCTGCCAGTGGATTTGCAGGATTTTGTGAAGGGCATTCTGTTGTATGTTGACCAACGCATACATGAGGGCTGGTAACATTAACGCTGGTAGACTTGATGTTGGGTGTGATCATTTTTAAATGACTACATTTCTAATAGTTTTCCATCTGTTTATTCCTGCCATAGCCTGACCAAAATTTTTGTTTTGAACTTTGATTTTACTTCATGGGGGAAATGATAAGGTCAACTGCCTTCTGAGACAATTTTCTAGTTTTGATTGTACATGATTTTATGAGAAAATATCTTGCTTTTTTTATTTGCAGTAGGTTTTTTTTTATATACTAGGTTGCTCAGCAAATGGATTTCCCAGCTGCACTGGTAGACGATGCTGCTGATGTCATTGTACGTTTGTATGAGCTCTTCTTGAAATATGATGCCACATTGATTGAGATAAACCCGATGGTTGAAGACTCATCAGGCATGGGTAAAGTAACTCTTACTGTTCTCCGTAGAAACATGGATATTTACATAGAACATAGAAAAATAGAGCGCAGTACAGGCCCTTTGGCCCTCGATGTTGCGCCGATCCAAGCCCACCTAACCTACACTAGCCCACTATCCTCCGTCTGCCTATCCAATGCCTGTTTAAATGCCCATAAAGAGGGAGAGTCCACCACTGCTACTGGCAGGGCATTCCATGAACTCACGACTCGCTGAGTAAAGAATCTACCCCTAACATCTGTCCTATACCTACCACCCCCTAATTTAAAGCTATGCCCCCTCGTAATAGCTGACTCCATACGTAGAAAAAGGTTCTCATGGTCAACCCCCTGGGTGGGAACTTTCAGAGATCTGTGTACATGGGCACCAAGATCCCTCTGCTCATCCACACTACCAAGTATCCGACCATTAGCCCAGTACCCCGTATTTTTGTTACTCTTTTTGTTACAGCTCAGAAGGAGCTCATTTGGCCCATCATTTCTCTTCTGGTCACCAAACATTTGAGTATACTAATCCCAGTTTCAAGCTCTTAGCTATGGAGGTTATGAAAGCACAAGTGAATATCTGAATCCTGCTTGAATGTTATGAGACTTTCTAATTCAACCACCCCTTCAGACAGTGAGTTCTGAACTCCTACTGCCCACAGAGTTGGGAGAAAAGAATTCTTCTCAACTCTCCTCTTACCCTTCTACGTCTTACCTTAGATCTCTGTCTGTTTGTTGTTGATTCATACCTTTTTTACTAATGGACAATGATAGCAATCTTCCAGCATGTCACCTGTGACCAGAGCAAATTTGAAAATTATTGACAGGGTCTTTATATATTCTCCATTGCTTCCTCAACAGCTGGGATAGACTCACTTGGGCTTGCAGATTTATCCACTTTTAAAGCTGCTAAGCCTACTTCTGAATTTAACGCTTGTCAGTTTCATTCATGTCTCCGGTTTACATACGAATGTCCATTAGTTTGCCCATCCTGACACTTCATTGCTCTATTGTTGAAGTAAGATTCCTGGTTTAGGTAAGTTGTTTGCTAACCAATTAGCTAACCAATTGAACTGCTAAATTACCTGTTTTCAGATTTTATGTTATATATCAGATGGAATGAAAGTAAAATTAACTGAGCAAGAAAATATGTGAATTGGTATTTAGTTCTGGAAGGGAGGAATTAACAAAGTTGTCATGTATTTAGTGATCAAACTACTTGTGGAAATTAATACTGTAGATCATACAGAATTATTGTTTATCCTCTTCAATTGAGGAATAACACCTGGATACTGTATTAAGTCAGTTTGCCACTTATATTGCAGATAGTAATGATCGGTGATGGATAAATAAATTTTGAAAAGCTTTTTGTTTGTATTCATGGAATGTTACCCAACCCGAGAACGCAGAGAAAGCAGTAGTGAGCCACTGTTTTCATTGTGGTAATGGAATACGTGCATGAATTGTAGACTCCTTCATTCTTTGATCTTACGTTATCTTTTATATATTAACACACAGTTTTTCTTTTCCCTCTGGTTTGGGCTAGTCATAATTTTTAATATCAGTAGGTTGTTCTTCACTGTTCATTGCTTCCTTACACTTGGTTGGATAGAAATTGTTTTTTAGTGAGTGGCTTGATTCAACTTTGTGACTTGCTGATCATTTCAAAGTTAAGAGTTAGCCCATTACTGAGAGCCTAGAGTAACCTTTAAGCCAGGGGTCAGAGTGGCAGAATTCCTTCCCTATCAGGCCAAAATGAAATAGATGTATTCTTATGTCTATCTTGTGGTTTTCTAATTTTCGTTATTTTATATTTATTAATTGATTAATTGAAATTCCCTCCCACCCCAGCTGCTATAGTATGATTTGAACTCACGACTCCAGAGCATTAGGTCAGGTGTCTGAATTAGCAGTAGTACCAATACTACTGTGATGTGTCACGTAACTACCATTTGAGAATTTAGAATCTCCATGAAGTATTTCAAGTTGTTTAAAGTCATGTGGCAGTTTAAATTATATATACACATATCATATTACCTTTTCTAACCTGTTTTCAATGGAAAATGCTTGTATTTTAATTTGTCATCCGATGAACTTGGTACATTAGTAAATGTCAAGACATGTTTTTCAGTGATGTGCATGGACGCGAAGATCACCTTTGATTCCAATGCTGCATACCGCCAAAAACAAGTGTTTGATTTGCAAGACTGGTCCCAAGAAGATGAAAGAGACCATGAGGCAGCAAAGGCAGATCTTAACTACATTGGACTAGATGGCAACATAGGCTGTTTGGGTAGGAAAGGATCTGAAATGGAAATAATATTGATTAAGACATTTGAATGATTTTAACCATCTCATCAAATCTTTCTGCAACACTTCTTGCCAAGGTTAACTATTCCTGTCTTAGAATCACTCTTGGATCTTTCACGAATAACTGCTGTTCATGCATAGCTTATATGTAAACCTTTTTGTAAACTATTGACTACAGTACTTTCACAACTAAGTCTCAACTTCCTTAAACCAGCCCTTTTTGGAAAGAACCAGTCCTCAAAAGGAGGGACCTGTTATGATTTATCCCCGCCCACCTCACCTCTTCTCCGTCCCTGCTGAGAACATCAAGAATAACTGTAATACATCTGTAATAACTGTAATGTGGGCGGTGGCAGTGGGCGGCACGGTGGCACAGTGGTTAGCACTGCTGCCTCACAGCGCCGGAGACCCGGGTTCAATTCCCGCCTCAGGCGACTGACTGTGTGGAGTTTGCACGTTCTCCCCGTGTCTGCGTGGGTTTCCTCCGGGGGGTTGCGCTTCGGCGGGTCGGTGTGGACTTGTTGGGCCGAAGGGCCTGTTTCCACACTGTAATGTAATCTAATCTAATCTAATCTACATCAATTGACAGTCTGTGAACAGCGCAGACCAGGAGTTTTAGCATGATCTGTTCAGCTGTATATTTTAAAACAGAGTCATTGGGTTTGTTATTCTATTGTATAATATTTTTATTTTTTATAAATGGCTGGGAACAAATGTGATGTTAACAGTTCCAGCCGTATATCTTGTATGTGCCCTTCTGCCGACTGATGTCATTTAGCATTCTGCACCACAATCCCTCCAACACGCTTGCCTCCAGTCATTTTCATTGTGGGGTTATTCTCTGTATTTAATTTATCATAACTTTCAATGCCAATGTATCATTTCTTCGAGGCGATCTTGCCATTGCTTCAGGTGTTTATTGAGCTGTGTATAGTTTTCTCCCTGCAAATTGTATTTGAGTCATTTCTTGATATTATAGTGAGAAGTGTATGTAGTTTATTCCTTTGAGCAGCAGTCGAGTTCTTCTGTTTACAATAAGATGCAATTTTTTTCTTCTGTGTTCAGTAAAATAATTTGAGAAATAATTGCTTATAAAGTAAATTTGTCACAGTACAAATCCACGGAAAATCTTTTCACTCATTACATAATTTGCAGTATACTAAACCAGTATACAATTTAACCTTTACTTACTGTTTTTGTGCATAAGTATTAGTGCATTGCTCCAGCTAGTTAAACGTGTTTTTTTTTTATTTAAACACAGTGAATGGTGCAGGACTGGCTATGGCAACCATGGATATTATAAAACTTCATGGTGGCACTCCAGCTAATTTCCTGGATGTGGGTGGTGGAGCAACAGCCC
This sequence comes from Chiloscyllium plagiosum, assembly GCF_004010195.1. Lineage (NCBI taxonomy): Eukaryota > Metazoa > Chordata > Chondrichthyes > Orectolobiformes > Hemiscylliidae > Chiloscyllium > Chiloscyllium plagiosum. The sequence continues at coordinate 15,028,240 of NC_057724.1, forward strand.
AGCAAGTTACAGAAGCCTTCAGACTTATTACTTCAGACAAAAAGGTAGGTATAAAAGTTGCCAGTGCTGCCACTTTGGAGCAATGTTGCAAGTTTGGTCTCCTAATTATTAAAGACTGAAAGGAATGATTCCCCACCAGCCCTATGTAGGGGGAATATCATGCTTGTTGCTGATTGATTGATTGTTATTGACCGTTGCTGTTGTTGTGAAATCTTTGTGTTACCTAGAATTATCTTAAAATTAAGAAAGTGCGCAGGGAATATATGGCTGATGCCGAAGGAAACAATATTTATGCAAGCCAATTTCTTCAACACGAGTGTTCAAGTAGGTATTCACCCCAGAATACAGCTTAATTAAGAAATTGAGCCAAGAGCATGTCGAACATTCCAGACCAACTTTATAAATCCAAAGCATGCAGATGATTAGTAATTATCATTGTGCACTCCTATGTGACTGTCTTCCATTGTCCTTGCTTAGCGTATTGCTATCTGCAGCCATGGTAACAATAGTCTGAGCATACATGACAGTAAACATATCCTGTATTATGAAAGCCCAAGCTTCCAGTGTGGCGCTGAGATGTCTGAACAAGGGAGGGAAGTGCAAGTGCCAGCTGTACGGAGAGTGAAATTCATGTGAATTCTGTTGCAGTGATTCACCGACATTGAAAGAAGGAAGACCATTGCAAGTGGCACAACAATTTTTTTTAATGTTACAAACCTGCAAGAAAGCCTTTGTACAATGTCAAGGATCATGGAAGAAACTGACACCGAATTTGAATCCCATTCTTTCCAGTATAGAAGTGGTGGCTAACTCTATTAGAATGCAGTGGAACTAACATGATGCTGGGTGGCTGATGTCTTAGCTTTCAGTATAGCACAACCTGGAAGCAGCACCATCCACCTGGCAGGAGAGAGGGGTGACCAGATTATGTTTCTAACATTCCCACATTTCCAGCACTTTTAATTCTGTATAAAGAAATGGCTGTGGAAGTTTAGCCAATTGAAGTTTTCAGCACTGAGAATCTTGTCAGTGGATTAAGTGTATTGAGAACATGTGAAGCTAAAACTTATAAATTCAGTACACATTTGAGGGGCTGAATGTCCTAGTCCATTTCCTATTCTTTTTTGACGCTAAACAACAATAATGGCTAAATTATTAAATTTTAACATCTGCATTTACTTTAAATGCTTTTCTTCTGTGAACAGTTTGCAGGACGATTGCTTAGCTGTCATAATTGGTATTCAAGATGCCAACGTTCCTAATTATAAGCCTCAAATTAAATTCGATCAGCTTCTTAATTTAATTTAACTCCCTTGGTGAGCCCACTGACACGGACTGGAGATTTATATGAAACTGATGATTTAATCGGGCTTTGAATTAATTCAAATTTCAGATTTGAAAGTTATTGATAGACAGTTACCAATGATGAGAATGGTATAAAGGACCAAATCTCCCATGGCTGAGCAACTAGTCTATGAGGCAAATGATCCGTGGGCTGTCTGTCTTGAATTCCATGCGTCCTGTTTGCAGTAGGATTCGTGATAATCTTGCGCAAAATTCAGGAGTCATTTCAAGGAGCAAATTACAAATGAGAAATCAAAGTCAAACCTCAGCTGTACTTGGAACCATGCCAAAACATTTGAAAAACAACTTGGACCTCCATTAAAAACCTAATCAGTTTTAGTGGTGCAGTGTCTCCAAGATTCAGAACGCGACAAGAGTGGGAGGCAGAGATAATTCCCAACCCTATTTTAGACCTGAGCTGCACAGGTGTTAAAAGGAGGAAATACTGCAAGGAGTTGCTGTCTTTGGGTTACCATTGCATGGCACCTAATGGTCAATTGCTAATAATTTGCAAACCGGGCGTTTGACAGTCTTTCTGGGAACAAAGTATGGACATATCCAAGAAGTGTGTCAGTTAGTGCTGGATGATAACAGCACTCCCTCAAAACACACACATGTCTCTTGTGTGCCTCGCAGAAAACCAAGAGTAGATCCACAGGGCTACTATGTCATAGCTTGTATTTTTTGTTTCTGACCTCAGAAACCAAATTGTTTAGGTTTACCTTCATGTGCAAAAAGTGAGTGTGTTGGGAACCAACAGTGCAGACCCCTGTAATAGTTAATACAAAAGCTGATGCAGCCACAAAGGGATTTGGAGGAAAGAATGATCAGTATGTAAAATATATTTCGGGATGAGGCAGCTTCATTTTTATTTATGAAAGGTTCACTGCCATTAGTTTCTAAGTTATTTTTAAATCTGGACGAAAGTCCTGTGGAGGTTTTAAACAAATATTTTTAATTGAGCACTGAGTACTGCAACAAATGTATTTAATAAAAAGAATAGTTGCTTGTTAATTCAGTTCCTATACTTCTTATTCCTTACTATAACCATGTGCAACATAACACTAGGAACATGCTTATAATATAAATAAAGACCATTTTTGAAGAGAATTGTATCTATTACTTTTGCTCTAAATGTTGTATTTTACTCTTTTAATAAAAGGGAAGCATAGAAAGAATTGAGGCACCATTTTAATGTTTATAAATATTAGGTGTATTAATCTTACCTTAACTCAGATTCAAACATTGCTGCGGACATGAATGCATAATTTAGGCTGACACTTTATTGCTGTGCTGAGAAATTGCTGCATAATCACAGGTATGGATAAACCAACATATCTTTAGCCTCTTCAGGTTTAAAAATCTCTTGGTACTAATTGAAAAGAAGCAGGCAATGTTCCTGCCTGAATTATCACCACCAAAAATAGAATGTAGGCCCTCACTGCATATATATTACAGCCATGTTTACCCACTTCGGAAGTATTTCATTCCCCTTATGAGATGCTTTAGAATATGCTATGGAATTAAAAGATACTACAAACATCAAGTTTATTTTCCTCCATAACTCTGTGTTTAGAAAAGGCTATTAGTTGAAAAAATGGTGCAGTTCCTTGAACTGTATTTGCTTCAATTAATGTAATCCAGGACGGATGAATATTGATTTTCATGTTACATCTATGACTTTGCTGACTTAATATTGCGCATCACATAGATCAGCTGCCCCTGGTGAAGCCAATTTTGAGTGAATAAATATAGCTGCTTGAAACATACTTGACTAACTCCTCTACCTAATTGGTAGAAAGGTCAGCTTGCATCAGCGTAACCTCCACCTTAATCTTTGTAGATCTGCTCAGTATATACATTAATAAGTAATGATCTCCATGACCCAAATGCATTTTTGGAAGTACTATCCCTCACAGGAAACATTTAATCCAAGCAATATCTACCTCCTATAGTTCAGCTGGACACTATAGCAATACTTGCTTTGGTATTCAAATTTCTCTCTCTGCTTTTTTGTTTCTTCTTTATCTCTCGTGTAGGAATTTACGCATTTTTGTTGTGTTGTATGCAGTTCAGTGTTTCTCCAGCTGTCCTGTCTCTGAGCAATTGCTGAATTTCTTTCTCATCAAAATCCTGGAATCCCTACCGGTCAGCACTGGTTGGGGTATCATTTTGAAATAGACGCAGAACGTCAGAAAGGTCGATTACCATCTTTGCAGGGAAATTAGAGATGAGTAATAAATGCTGGATTGAAATCAGATTCAGAGGATATGCTGTATACTTAAAGATGAAGTTCTCTTGCTGATTTGAGTATAATTTAATGCACATAGCAAGATACCACCGCAAAGTTAAAATATTTTGGTGTTGATTGAAAGGGGAAAATTGGTCAAAACACAAAGAAGCACTTTGTTCTTCTAAGTGCCCTGCAGATGGAGCATGAGTATAAAACATTTCATCTGAAGGATAGCACCTCCAATAATACATTGTCCACACAATGCTGCCCACAAGTTTATGCCTAGTTAATGCGCTGAAATCTTGAAGAGGACTTGTATCTATATCAGCTGAGACAACTGAAAATCTCATGAACTTAATTAAATCAAGCTGATATATGCACTTGTGTATGCCTTAGGCATCTTAAACTTTTATCATGGACATATATTGTGAAATATTACACCTTGTTAGCTTTCTGCATTTGAATTAAGTTATTAATGGATTTAACATCTATGTTATTCAAATCCATGCAAGTGTATAATCCTCTCGGTTAAAATATCAATCATCCTTCTAGGACAGATTATCTTTGGTTTGAAAGGCAGAATTCTAGCAGGTGCCAAAATATATCTGAAAGCAATGAATATCTTTTAAAAAGATATGGTTCCACTCCTCTAGAAAGTAACTGTGTCTTCAACATTCCTATTTCCCTTTCACATTCTTCAAAAACTTCCCTATTCCTAACTGTTCTTTAGCCCAAGTCTCTGTTCCCTCACTCAGCACATGAAGCAAAATAGTGAATGCATCTACCATACAAATTATGATAGCCTGTATTAAACTGAACATAAGTATTTTTTCTGCAATGTCATATCTTAAGGCCTGATTAGATTAGATGTAGTTCTGCTATCGGACGCGTTTTTTTAAAAAATAATCTGAACTGTTAAATTGGCATCCAGTGTAAATCTTGAAATTATCAGTTGGGTTTGCAGTCTGATGCATTTGCACTTGCTAGTAAAAAGCGTATATTAATACACGGGACCCTTGGAAGCCAAAGGAATTTGTACATGCGTTGTATCATTTTCATTGATATAATTGGGGTTATGGAGACTGCCAGTTTCTTCTGTTTTCTGATTGCAACACGCTGACCAATCATTCTACCAACAATGGGCATAACTAATCAGCATCTACTTCTCATGCTGTATAAGTTGCTGTTTTTTCAAGTCTGTTTCTTTCTTCTTAGTCCTGATGAATGCGAGATTGATGGTAAAATATAAGCCTAGAGTGTGGGTTTGTACAAAGAGCTAATGTAAATGCTTCACAAAATGTATTCAGCAGCAAAAGATCAAATTAACAGGGTCTATACTTGTCCCATGTGATTTATGTACACCCACTGGGCATAATTTCATTTATTTTCAATTATGTACTTGAAAATCTAGTTCTTTGAGATAACCAAAATCTAAGGCATTTATGTATAAATCTGAAAAAAAAATCAATTTTTTGTTGCCGCAAAACAGAAATTGCTTTATAAAACAGATACATCATTACTGTGACTAGACTTTTGTGGGTCTGTTGCAGCTTTTGATCACTGATTACTTTGAGTCATATCAAGTATACAGAGTTTCAAAGGAGACAATTTTTAAAAAAAGTTAAATACTGCCAGTAACTTACACGCAAAGTTGATGAGTCAAACATAGTGAGATATTCTAATTTAGGATTTATTCACTGATAAGATCACAGTGTAATAAAACTTTGCAAACCGTCAAATCCACATCAACCAGAGCAAACAATTTAAAAAAAAACATAGAAATACAGAGCTAAACTTGAGGGATTTACTAGAATGATACAAAGTACTTCAGTTAAATGGAATATCTGGAGAAGCTATGATATGATTAATATCATATATTTTAGAACTTGGATTTTGAATTAGTAGCAAGTGTGTTTTAGTCTGTGTGTCTAAGAAGATTTAATGATTAAATGGTCATTAATTCTGGACCCATGTTTTATTTTGTAACGAGTAAGACAGAAGAAGTTCCTGCAGGGCAAGTGCACAGAGTAAATACTGATGTAAATTACCTTTAATATTTCTGTCTCTTCCTACATTACTGTCATATAGGTTGACCATGGGTTTATTCCATGATCTGCACAATTGCTTTAACTTGGCAGTGAGTTGGTAATGGAACTGCAATTGTGTTGGCATGGAATGTTTGTGAACTAGTGCATGTGTACAGATGAGATTGATCATGTTTCCATTCAAATCCTGCTATTGCCTCACCCCTCTTTATCTCTGGAGATGAACCCATCAAAATCAGTTGTTCACCATTTAAATGTACATCCTTGATGTCGAGTCATAGAGATGTACAGCATGGAAACAGACCCTTCGGTCCAACTCGTCCTTTCCAACCAGCTATCCTAAATTAATTTAGTTCCTTATGCCAGCACCCGGCCCAAATCCAGCTAAACCCTTACTATTCATATACACATTCAGATGCCTTTTAAATGTTGTAATTGTACCAGCATCCACCACTTCCTCTGGCAGTTCATTCCATACAGGCACCACCCTTTGTGTGAAAACTTTGCCTGTTAGGTCCCTTTTAAATCATTCCCCTCTCACCCGAAACCTATGCCCTCTAGTTCTGGATTCCCCCAATCCAGGGAAAAGACCTAGTCTATTTACTCTATCCATACCCCTCATTATTTTATAAATCTCTATAAGGTCACCCCTCAGCCTCCGACGCTCCAGGGAAAACAGCCCCAGCCAGTTCAGCCTCTCCCTATAGCTCAAACTCTCCAACCCTGGCACCATCCTTGTAAATCTTTTCTGAAGCCTTGCATGTTTTCAACATCCTTCCTATAGAGGGAGACCAGAATTGCACACAGTATTCCAAAAGTGGCCTAATTCCAAAAATGTCCTGTACAGCTGCAACATGACCTCCCAACTCCTGTACTCAATACTCTGACCAATAAAGGAAAGTATACTAAACGCCGCCTTCACTATCCTATGTATCTGAGACTCCACTTTCAAGGAACTATGAACCTGCACTCCAAAGTCTCTTTGTTCAGCAACATTCCCTAGGACCTTACCATTAAGTGTGTAAGTCCTGTCCTGATTGCCTTCTAAAAATGCGTTTATCTAAATCAAACTCGCATCTGCCACTCCTTGGTAACTTTCATCGCTGTCCACTACACCTCCACTTTTGGTGTCATCTGCAAACTTACTAACGATTCCTCCTGTGTGCACATCCAAATTATTTATATAAATGACAAAACGCAGTGACCCAGCAGCGATCCTTGTGACACACCACTGGTCACAGACCTCCAGTGTGAAAAGAACCCTTCACAACCACCCTCTGTCTTTTACCTTCGAGGCAGGTCAGTATCCAAATGGTTAGTTCTCCCTGTATTCCATGTGATCTAACCTTGCTAACCACTCTCTCATGGGGAACCTTGTCAAACACTTTATTGAAGTCCATTTACTATATACTGACGTCCACCCCTCATCAATGCTCTTCATGTGATATTAACAGAATGTTTGCACTCAAACCTGCAATCACGTAATGCATTTCAGTGCAACAGATTCAAAACATTTTTTCTGCTTCTGTCTCCACAGACTTTCCTGACCTGCTGAGTTTCTCCAGCACTTTCTATTTTTATTTCAGATTTCAAATTAATGCAGTATGCAGTTGTGTTCAAATTATGGTTTTGGGCTAATCTCAGGCGATATCCTCTGCGTTCTGGATACATTACCCTGCAATTCTTGCTGTGTTTCTGTTTCTTGACTTTGTTTGGTACATATGAAATTGTGGAGCTCGAGCTTTGGAAGGGGCTTAATTGTTTTTATTTTGTTAGTAACACTGCATTCTTTTTGTTTATGTCAGAATTAAATAAAAATTTTAATGAGCTCTGACAACTTAAGCAGTTACATTAAATAATGCATATTTAGTCAGGTATCGTATAAACAAAAGTAAGTATATTCTCACAAGCTAATGTAGGCATGAATGGCCTCCTGTGGTACAGCAACAATTCTGTGAAATCTTTCTATTGTTTTGTAATTATCTAATTTGTGTAAATAAAGCTTTGGAGTTATTTCTCGACTATTCTGTGAATTGTGTTCCTACACTTGTGTATTTTTATACCTTTAGATATTTAGCATGTTTAGCCTGTTTGAATAAAATTCCTGTCAGTACAGTATTACTTCCTTTTACTAGCATTATAAAACATGGATCATGATCTAACCTAATCACTAACCTTGCAGACTGGTAGAATTCTATGCCAGCTGTCAAATATAAAATTGTTTCATTCTGCTATACTTCAGCCAGCAAACTTTAATGTCAATAGGGAGATGGCGAACTTTTTTAATTTCACAGTAGACTTATTTTGTGGAACTTATCAAAAGTTTTAAAATGTTGTGAAAGAATAATATACTAGAATTTCGATTCATGAGGTTTGCTTAAAAATCTAATTTTGCACACCTCACAACTTTTGATTAACATGGACAATGCCAGCAATGGCTTTTAAGTTCTTTAAAATTCTTTGAAATTCACTTTCTTTAATCCTTGACTGACTTTATTTGATATGATTAAGCCCAATAAGATTTGGTCTATCATCAAAGGGGTTTATTGACTTGAAGAGCAAAGACCGTCTAACAAATGTGCTCATAATGTGTAATGATGTAAGAAAGAGGTTTAATTTTCGATTGGTGAAAAAGGCACATGAGACTTCATGGACAGAAGATTTTTATTAGAATATATTATTAGATAGTAGAATATTTAGGTGTGAAGATTTTTACTGCAATGTAAGTGTAGGTTGTACACAAAGTATTGATTACTGAAAGATAAATTGATGGATAGATGATCCTTGTTTTGTTCTAGTTAAAGGTTTTTCTTCAGAGTTTGTGATGAATTTGGTCATTCTCTGACCCTTATTCTGTAATTGTTGACAGGCCGTTCAAAACCAGTGCACAGAAGCAACATAGAGGTTAATTGTCATATGATTACTTTTGCATGCCCCATTAAACTTCGGCTTTTTTTCTGTGTAGTTTTACTTCATCCATGCCCATTTTACCTTGGTGTCCATTGTCCACTTCTAGTGTTATTACATCAAGTATGACACTAATTGGATGTGTAATAAATGACCTTGTGCAATGTTCCATTTATGTACTTAAATCACAATCCAAGAAGACTACCTGTGGTTGTACAAGAATTGAGGAAGGAATATCATTTGTACATCAAGCACATTCCTTCCATGCTCCATTTACAATTTGTATAATCAGGAACTCTACATAAGTATTTCAATCTTCCCAAAAAGATAGTGTTTCAGAGAAGATAATGTTCATTAATCTCCTTGATTAGATGACCTACAGTGTGGAAACAGACCCTTCAACCCAACAGGTTCACACCGACCCTCCGAAGAGCAACCCACCCAGACCCATTCCCCTACATTTACCCCTTCACCTAACACTACGGGCAATTTTAGCATGGCCGATTCAGCTAACCTGCACATTTTTGTTTGGACTGTGGGAGGAAACACACACAGACACAGGGAGAACGTGCAAACTCCACACAGACAGTCGCCTGAGGCGGGAATTGAACCCGGGTCTCTGGTGTTGTCAGACTGCGGTGCTAACCACTGTGCCACCATGATATTTTGGAAGGTCCTGCAGACTCGATGAGACACTATCAAAATGCAAGTTTTATTTTTGAATTCAATTTCCTTCTCTAAATTGTAGTCACTAATTTCTGCATGCTGGTTGCAGATTACCCAATGAATTACAATGCTGGAAATGTGTTGCTGGAAAAGCGCAGCAGGTCAGGCAGCATCCAGGGAACAGGAGGAGGGAACTGGTGAAATCCGAGTTCATCCCTTGTGGTTGGAGGGTTCCTAGCCGGAAGATGAGGCGTTCTTCCTCCAACCGTCGTTTTGTTGTGGTCTGACGATGGAGGAGTCCAAAGACTTGCATATCCTTGGTGGAGTGGGAGGGGGAATTGAAATGTTGAGCTACAGGGTGGTTGGGTTGGTTAGTCCGGGTGTCCCAGAGGTGTTCTCTGAAACGCTCCGCAAGTAGCCGGCCTGTCTCCCCAATTACAATAGCTAATGTACCATTTTAAGCTAAATTCAAATTTTGGAAACTTATACTCTTGACAAATACCTTGTGTATTCACTTTTGACTTTGCTTAAGGAATCAAGTGAATTTTTTATGACTTTGGACCTGAGGAAATAGTATTATTTCAGATCTGACCGTTTTTGTTACTAAATTAGGTGTGTAATTTTCTTGTCATTACACATTCTTTTAAGACCCCCTCCCAAATTATCTAACCAACACTTCACTGTGGTAGTAAACTCATTCAGTCAGTACGTTCTGTTTTAAGTACATCTCAATATAACCATGCAAAAAGATCTCAAAGTGCAATCATGCATTTTTTTAAAGTACTGTTTGCTGAAGTCTGCACAGACTTGGATCCAATTGGGTGGAAATGCGCCATTTGTGTAATTGGCTTTTATGATCTTCATCTATCTCCTTAAACCTGTCAATAATTGAAAAGTGCTCATTAGATTTTTGTAAAACAACACTTTATCATCAGAGCTGATATTTATTTTTGAAATTGATATTGTGTTTCATTACAATGCGGATGAATATCGACATGATGAAGTCAAATTGATTCACTTTGATTCTATATAGCACTGGCAGAGTTTAAGGTTTTCTTAGTTCGTTTCTTTTAAAGTTAGTTGCTGAGAAACATCGTGGTCATTCACTTGTGCTTGTAAGTTATGAATCATCTTTAAAAGCAACATACCTTGTGGGTTTTGACAAAGTTGAGTGGGAAAATTTTATTTATGCCTTTACCGAAATATATTGTTCCAAGATGTTTTTAAGGAACTTATAAGAAAAGTTTGACACTGAGCCACATACGGAGATTTTATTTAACTTATCAAAGGCTTGAAAGCTACTGATTACTGAGCAAATACTTCACCAGTCCCATTACAGGCTAGCTGGTGTCACTCCTCAGCCAAATCTTTACCATGGACAAATGGATGAATGTGAAAATGTCTTACTGTCTGAAGCTCAGACTCTCTCAGATTCTGAGGGCTTGCCTGGCTTCTTGCTTTCTACCCTTCTTATCACATCCTGGCTCCCATCCAAACATCAAGCCCTATTCACCAAGATTATTACACAAATGCACTCAAAAAGACCATTGGTACAGGATGGAATTCACTTAGAACCCAGGCCATCAATGACAGATCAGTTAAGTTCAGGAATGTTCAAGAGGCCAGAATTAGAGGGATACAATTATCTTAGAGGATATTAAAATAAGTGAAGAGTTAGGGAGGGATGAAGCCCTGGAGGGTCTTGAAAACAAAGATTAGAATTTTAAAATTGAGGTCTGGTTTAACTATGAATGAGTGCAGATCAGCAAGCACAAGGTGAAGAGCAAATCAGACGATGCCTCAAATTTGTGGATAGAATATAGGAGGCCAGTTTAGTGTATGTTGAAATATTCAAATCTGATGTTACCCTAGGTATGGTCTCAGCAGCAAATGATCTAAGATAGAATCAATTGATTCAGAAGTTCTAGAAAGGAGAATATCCCAGAGGGCTAATGATAAAGAATTGGCGTTTTAAATAATTGTTTTTAACTTGACTCGTCAAAAGGTCAAACTTTACTTACCTATGACATGTTTGAGTGTAATGTTCCAGTAATGCTTATCATTTCCTTGCATTTTAAAAATATGATACATAATTATGCTGTAGTGAGTAATGATTTTGCCGTCATGGTAATACTATGTCATTGGTTTCTTATGGAATTTTATAACATTCCTCTTTCATTTTATGCACATTTCAGAATCTTGTGTGTGCTTTCTTTTCATTGTGACTTTTCACCCATACCAGTTTTACTCTTTCTTATTTAGTCCTTTATTTACAAATGCCCAAGATTAAAAAGCAACAGGAGAAGTTTTTTACAAATCCTTATCTCAGTTTATAGTTATAATACCTAGATGCTACAATGGCACCAGCCTCACTTAGAGATTCTGCATACAGGTAACAGATTCATGCTGGTTTAATTTGTTCTGGGCTTGGAATTTAGGCACCTTTGAAATATAGAAACCTATAGCACAGGGGAAGGCCATTTGGCCACTCACTTCTGTTTGGCTCTTTAAAGAACTAGGAGAAAGTGAGGTCTGCAGATGCTGGAGATCAAAGTTGAAACTTTATTGCTGGAACAGCACAGCAGGTCAGGCAGCATCCAGGGAACAGGAGATTCGACGTTTCGGGCACAGGCCCTTCTTCAGGAATCCTGAAGAAGGGCCTGTGCCCGAAACGTCGAATCTCCTGTTCCCTGGGTGCTGCTTGACCTGCTGTGCTGTTCCAGCAATAAAGTTTCATCTTTAAAGGACTATCCAGTTAACTGCACACTTTCTCCACTTCTGTTGTTTTTTTCCTTTTGAAAGTTACTAATAAAACTGCTTCCCTACAATTTTCATGAGTGTGTTTGCAATCACATCAACTCACTATTTAAAAACAAAATTATTTTCATCTCCACTCTGGTTCTTTTGACTATTACCTCAAATCCATGCCCTCTGCGTACAAACCCTCTTGTTAGAGGAACAGCTCTTGCTCATTTACTGTATCGAAAGCCTTCTTAATTATGAAGTAAAAGTCGTACTTTGCATCTGATTTTGTTTTACATGATCTGGCTGTGATCCATCTTGACAGCTTGTGTGGCCTAAACTGAAATTTGTGCTTAATTATCCAGTCCATACATCCTCAGCTGACAGCCACAGAACTTCTGATGTTTTCATTTGAGGAGGGAAAATACAATAACTTGTATCTCTCTGACCAATTAGTTTGGGAACTGCAAACTATTAGCAATTGTTGATTGTAACTTTATTTGAGAATGTCTTTATAATTGGATTGCCCAGAGAAGTTGCAACCTAACAGCACTTTTCACTTTGAGCCAGCAGAACATTAAATATTGCACCATCATTGTGCTGTCCCTGTCTTCAGATTGTGTAATGATGTTAATCCATAGGTGGCAAGGTGGCTCCATGGTTAGCATTACTGCTTCACAGAATCAGGGACCGGGCGATTGTGTGGAGTTTGCACATTCTCTGTGTGTCTGCATGGTTCTCTTCCAGGTGCTTTGGTTTCCTTCCTCAGTCGAAATATGCGCAGGTTAGGTGGATTGACCATGTTAAATTGCCCATTCAGGGATGAGCAGGAATAGGGTCGGGGAGGAATCTTCTTATGACCTCTTCACAGGATCTTCTTAAAGTCATAGAATTGTTTCAATGTGGACTCAATGGGCTGAATTGCCAGCTTCCACACTGTAGTGATTCTATGATTTTAAAAAAAAACTTGAGGCTAATTCAGTTATCGCACCAAAACAGTTCAGCCTATGAAATAAATGAGCAAGAAGTTTTCATTATCAAAACGTGGAAGATGTGTTACAAATAGCTGACATCACTGGACAAGTCAGGTCTCAGGCTTGATAGATCATACTTTGATTTGTTTTGGTTTTAATGATATCTCTCACTGAAACATAAAAATACAATGCTGTAGATTTTGCTTTAACAGTAAAGCATTATTTTTAACAAAGAAAAGATAAAATAAAATAAACCAAATTATCTACTTAGAACACATATTCATACATTTTTAAACACACGGTGAAAATGTATTCCAATTCATCCCAAAATACTCCTTTACAAATTGAAAAGAGAAGAAAAGGTTTTTGTGTGGTAACCAAAAATACACTAGTATAGTGCTCATAAACATCACTCAAACAGAACTTGCTGTCTCTGACATCTCGGTAGGTTGAGATCACATGAGTTAAACTTATAGACTGGAACTTCGTATTGTTTACTGTTACACACCTGAGCTTAAATATATCCGGTTTAAAGTAACCTCTTGAGGGTTTTATTCCAACACTTCAACTCTGGGACTATCACTAACTTTTTATTCTGACATAATCTCCTAGTTCCACATTCCATCTCAGCAATTCTAGAGCAATCTTCATCTACAGAGTCATCTACGAAGGTTTTTTTCCCTTAATCTTAAGAAAAGTTCTAGAGATCTCTAAGAAACCTTGAGGCCTCAATATTCACCTTGCTGGCTTGCAAATCAGTTTAAAATAAAGAGAAATCCATAGTGATGCACAATAACTCATCAATTTCAAAGCTAGGCCTCAAAACTGTTTTTGAAATGAAATAACCAGGGCTGCAGAAACACCTGCAAATTAATTAAGTTCAGAATTCAAAACCCATAGGTTACTAACTCAAAATCCAAAAGCCCATCTGAGAATAAATGATGTGAAAATATATGTATAAATCAGTTTACATCTTCAGATCACTACTATTTAAACTTTGTACTGATGTGTACCCATGAAATGTACCATTACACTGTTCAACTTAAAACCCATAATCTGAAAAATATATATTGTATAATATCATTAATATTGGAATACATTTATGTCTTTCATTCACAGAGAAGCCTTCTTTACAATTATATGATGAAGAGACTTATTATTCAGAAATAAATCAGAAAGTTTTATTTGCTGTAATGCTTCTTTCCATAAACGCTGTCAGATAATTATTTAATTCCTTGTTTCACTTGCAGGTTCAGGCGATTCTGGTGAATATTTTTGGTGGCATTATGCGTTGTGATATAATTGCTCAAGGGATCATTACTGCTGTTTCAGATCTACACATGAAAATTCCCATTGTTGTTCGATTGCAAGGTGAGAATATTCATAAGTTTCAAATGCTTGGTAATTGGTTATGTACAAGAAGCATTTAAGGACAGGTTCTTCCCCAATGTTACTAGACTTATGAATGGACCCCTCATGTATTACAGTTGATCTTTCTTTCCATCTTCTCTGTTGTTGTAATACTATTCTGCATTCTGTTCTATTACCCTGATGTAAATATGTAAGGTAGATTTTGTCTGGTTAGCCCGCAAAATAGTACTTTTCACTGTATATCAATACATGTGACAGTAATAAATCAAAACAAATCAAATCATCTTTCCCCTGTGCTGATAGTGCCTGTTCGTTACGCATCTTCACCCTTTCCTCTTGTGGGTTGCACTGCCACTGTTTGGGGAAATGTTACAAGGGGGAGTGTTACAAGGGGACATAAATTTAAGGTGAAGGGTGGAAGGTATAGGGGAGATGTCAGGGGTGGGTTCTTTACCCAGAGAGTGGTGGGGGCATGGAATGCGCTGCCCGTGGGAGTGGTAGAGTCGGAATCATTGGCGACCTTTAAGCGGCATTTGGATAGGTACATGGATGGGTACTTAATCTAGGTTAGAAGTTCGGCACAACATCGTGGGCCGAAGGGCCTGTTCTGTGCTGTATTGTTCTATGTTCTAAGCCAGAAAAAATGCAGTATTGATATGGTGTTTACATTTGAATTGTGAGTTAACTGGAGGTTTATTAATTAATTGTGTGGATATTGTTAGTGGATAACAGTGGAGTAGATAGAAAAGCTTTGAAGTTTGCAGAGAAATCAAGAAAGTGAAACATGCTGTTTTCACAAACATTCACAAAAATAATTTGATCAAGAAGGTATTCATCTTAGAATCCCTACAGTGTGGAAACAGGCCATTTGGCCCAACAAGTCCACACCGACCCTCAGAAGAGTATCCTACCCATTCCCCTACCCTATTACTTATATTTCCTGTAACTAACGCTTCTAACCCTGAACATCATGAACAATTTAGCATGGCCAGTTCACCTACACATCTTTGAACTGTGGGAGGAAACCAGAGCACCTGGAGGAAACCGACGCAGACACTGAGAATGTGCAAACCCCACACAGTTGCCTGAGATTTAAAAATTTTTTTTTTAACTCATGGATGAGGACATTGCTGGCTAGGCCAGTATTTATTGCCCATCCCTAATTGCGCAGAGGGCAGTTAAGAGTTAACCACATTGCTGTGAATCTGTGGAGTCACTTGTCGGCCAGACCAAGTAAGGTTGACAGTTTCCTTACTTAAAGGATGTTAGTGAACCAGGTGGGTTCTTCCAACAATCGACAACGGATTTTTTTTAGATTAGATTCCCTACAGTGTGGAAACAGGCCCTTCGGCCCAACGCCGACCCTCCGAAGAGTAACCCACCCAGACTCTGACTGATGCACCTAACACTGTGGGCAATTTAGCACGACCAATTCACCTGACCTGCACATCTTTGGATTGTGGGAGGAAACTCACGCAGACATGGAGAGAATGTGCAAACTTCACACAGACAGTCACCTGAGGCTGGAATCGAACCTGGGACCCTGGTGCTGTGAGGCTGCAGTGCTAACCACTGTGCCACCATGCCACCCGATTCATGGTCATCATTAGACCCTTACTTCCAGTATTTTTGTTGAATTCAAATTCCACCATCTGCAATGGCAGGATTCGAGCCCGGGTCCCCAGAACATTACCTGGGTCTCTGGATTAACGGTCCAGCAATAATACTACTAGGCCATCCCCTCCTGGGTTGGAATCGAACCCAGGTCCCTGGTGCTGTGAAGTAGCACTGCTAGTCACTGATACACTGTGCCCCCATTAATGTTTGATGATCTTAAAAAGGAAGTGGGAGGGTTACAGGCAGAAATTTCAGAGAATGTTAGGATTGAGTGTGGCAGTTTGATCTGTTTTGAAGGTAAAGAAATGACATCTGATGAGAGTTAATGGCAGTGTTTGAGGGTTGCATCACTGAGGCAATAGAATGATTAGAAGCTTAGACAGCACAGCATGATTGGACTTGTGAACTCAAAGGAAGGGGAAATTGTAAGGATGTATTGGGGTTTGGTCTATAGAAGGGACTAGGGTAGAAATTCTGGAGGTCATACAATCCATGAGATTATTACACACAGAGCCTCATCTCTTGAGTTAGTGAACTTCCCCATCAAGTATCTGATTATAGGTTAAGCAATCCAAACATACTTGTCTTTATTTGCTTTTTGGATAGTTTAGATTAGATTCCCTACAGTGTGGAAACAGGCCCTTCAGCCCAACAAGTCCACACCGACCCTCTGAAGAGTAACCCACCCAAACTCATTTCCCTCTGACTAATGCACCTAACACAATGGACAATTTAGCAAGGCCAATTCACCTAACCTGCACATCTTTGGACTGTGGAAGGAAACCGGAGCACCCAGAGGAAACCCACGCAGACACAGAGAGAATGTGCAAACTCCACACAGACAGTCACCTCAGGCTGGAATTGAACCCGGGTCCCTGGTGCTGTGAGACTGCAGTGCTAGCCACTGAGCCACTGTGCCGCCCCATTCATTCATTCAAAACATTTGTATTTTGGGCAAGGTTCTCCTTTGTGTCTTTCTAAATTCACTTTCCGCTAAATGTTCATTCTTCTGAGTCTATTTTGTTGGTAAGCTTTGAAATAAAAATCCATGTTAACCTTACATGTATCATTTACTTGTACCTACATTTTGAATAAATCTTTTTTTCTTTACCATAGAGTTTAATTTACCTGATCTTTCCTCAAAAATACTCATTTTAAAATTGGGATCAGTTTTACTATTGTTGACTAGACTCTGTCTAATGGAAAAATGTTTTGACACACAGGTCAGCATAGATTCGAAGCAGTACAAGTCAAAGTACAGAACCTTGTATACTACACTTGTGACTTCCTCCCAGCTCCACTAATCAGAATTTGTTTTGCAAGTTTATTTTCTGAAAAATCATGAAAAGTGTTTAGTATTCTGAGAAGTTTGTTATGCAGAATCCTCCCCTCCTATTTCTGTGTCTACTGTGAGTAAATTATTGCTCCAAAGCTATTCCTTTAGCTTTCACCATTATTTCACCCCCACTTCATGTTAGATTAATGCTCTGATGGCAGTTTGTTAATCTTAATAGTACAATTACATTTTATGACAGTAGCCAGTGCATTAGAGGTTTTCTTGGATTCTTCTGGCAACATAAGAGTTTGCACCATTTTCTCCATAGTATATATTTGTCACAAGTTCTCTGAACTTCCTGGGTATCTCTGCAATGGCGGCTTCAGAATTCTATCATAAGACCATAAGACATAGGAGCAGAAATTAGGCCATTCAGCCCATTGAATCTTCTCCACCATTCAGTCATGGCTGATAAGTTTCTCAACCCCATTCTCCTGGTTTCTCCCCGTGACCCTTGATCTCCATGACTATCAAGAACCTATCTACCTCAGTCTTAAATATACTCAATTTTCTGGCCTCCACAGCCTTCTGTGGCAATGAATTCCATATATTCACCACTCTCTGGCTGAAAAGGTTTCTCCTTATAACTGCTCACAATTCTCCAAATATGGTCTGACCAGAGTCGTGTAGAGCCTCAGAAGTACATCTCTGCTTTTATATTCAAGTCCTCGCAAAATAAATGCCATCATTGCATTTGCCTTCCTAACTACTGACTCAACCTGTAAGTTTACCTTGAGAGAATCCTGGACCAGCACTCCCTAGTCTCTTTGCACTTCAGACTTCTGAATTTTCTCCCCATTTAGAAAATAGTCCATTCCTCTATTTTTCTTGACCTCACACTTTCCCATGTTGTACTCCATTTGCCACTTCTTTGCCCACTCTACTAACCTTTTCAAATCCTTCTGCAGCATCCACCTCCTCAATACTGCCTGTCCTCTACCTATCTTTGTATCATCTGCAAATGTAGCCAGAATGCCCCAGTTCCTTCACCTATATTGTTAATATATAAAGTAAAACGTTGTGGTCCCAACACTGAGCCTTGCAGAACACCACTTGTCACTGGCTGACACTCTGAGAAGGACTCTTTTATCCCCACTTTCTGCTTTCTGCCAGACAGCCAAGCTTCTATTTATGCTCGCACTTTGCCTTGAACACCATGGGAACTTATCTTACTCAATAGCCTCCTGTGCGGAACCTTGTCAAAGGCCTTCATGAATTCCAGGCTGTTCTTGGACTAATCTGCTCATTACTACCTCAAAGAATTCTGGCAGATTTATCAGGCAAGAGTGTACATAATGCATTACATAATATATAATATTTCCTTTTTAAAATCTACATATGAAAGTAGGAACAGTTTAGTTATTGTATCATGTTAGGCTACGCAATTTCACTGATCTGCCTAAAATTTATTTTAAAACTCTCGATATTTCCTTGTCATCGATCAGTTTGGTAATAGTGCGTGTGACCATTAACTAGACTGCATCTTTGGAGAGAAGTGATGAGAAAATAATGTAGAGCAAGTCAATCGTCTCAAATTCAAACTTGTTTCCAGAGCTGCAGCCACCAATATTTATAGACAAGATTAAACTGCAACTCAGAAACCACGTACCGTTTCTTTGGACATTGACTATGGCCCATTCCTTAAACAGGTTGAAGGGAAATAGACAGTTGGGTACAGCTTGCTCGTGCTTGTAAATTAGTTCCAGTCTATGACCCAGTCAATAATTAAAAAAAAAACTCTTTAATCCACAGTGACAAAGCTGATTCAGCGTTTTAGCCTTGTTCAATAATAGTTCCTAGTAATATACTACTGAGTCAATTGCTGCATGGATTGTGCTATTCAAACAATTTCACAAATTGCAGTGTGTGTAATTTAAACAAAAATGATGACAAAAGTTACATTTTCCACATTTGAGAGGCAGAATCCCATCTGCTGGGAACCCGAATTCTGTGTTTGGACAGTCAGAAATGGACAGTAAATGGGCACTTTTATTCCTACCTGCTCAGCTCACTCTTCACTACCTGGTTCACAGTAGAAGAGGTTGAGATTGGCGGGCAGCACAAGTTATTCCTGAAATCCTGTGAATCTACAAAGTTTTATCTCCACTGCACACATTACAAATTGCTCTCCAAATCAAGGCATTCGATATAAAGCTGTTCTGTAGATATCTTTTCCATGTGGTAACAAAGCACAGACAGCAAGGGGTCAAAAGGAGAAAAGTGAGAGGAGGCACATATACAGCACAAGCACCGCTATGGACCCTTTGGACCAATTGGCCTGTTTCTGTGTTGTGTGTAAAAGTGGATGATGCCCAGTACAGGAAACAGATTAGAAAAGCAGTCAGGGTAAATCTGAAGTTAACACTACGGTGCAGAAGAAAGAAAAATATGGAATTCACAGTTTGAAGTTAGAGTGAAAGATGGGGCAAGAATTCTAAATTCTTAACACTAATTTTAGCTCCATACCAAAGAAACTACCCAATGAAAAATTACTGGCTCTTGGCAAAATCTGCTGCTTATATTCAATACTTTCTGAAGGCAGTAGAATAATTACTAGAAATAATGATTTTGGTGGATTTTGTAGCTAGACTAACATGTGCTGAGAGATGTACAGGCCAAAACAAATTCTTCACAATGTGTTTCTCGAGAGAAAAAGGATT
Organism: Chiloscyllium plagiosum; assembly: GCF_004010195.1. NCBI lineage: Eukaryota > Metazoa > Chordata > Chondrichthyes > Orectolobiformes > Hemiscylliidae > Chiloscyllium > Chiloscyllium plagiosum. Next base: position 15,048,135 of record NC_057724.1, read on the forward strand.
GAATAAGCAGGGGATGAACCAATGGCATTTTTATTCTCATGTTTTTAATTTCTTTTCCTACGGCAGAACTGGAACCATAGACATAACAGAAGGGTGATTAATTTTATTGTCTATCTTAATTGCCCTTGAAAAGATGGTGGTGAATTGCCACTTTGAACTTTGATTAAAACTGAATGAAATACTTCAGTTGTTGTATACTATTAATGACATTTCACATTGACAAATATAATGTATTCAAAATGCAGTTATAGTTTGGTCTTTTGAATAACTAATAGCTTCTCTTATTTTCCAAAATGCATACATAATTGTTATAAAATTAATTTTCTGGAAATTTGCAGTGATGCACTCATATTTCTTGAGTATTTTGAAGCCGAGGGGGATCTAAGCTCTTATGTTATTAATCAGATAACTGCTAACCAGAATGCGTTGGTTTGTGTGACTGTGTGTTTAGATTGTTGGTATTAATAGATTTTGGTATACACATGTGGAAATTATCCAACAGTTAAACAGCACTAAAAGCAGGTCTTTACCAAATGCAGACCAACTAACTTCAAATGCAGTAAATCAGCAAATAGGAAAACAGCACAAATGCCATATTTGCTGGACCTCCAATGAAATAATGGCCATGCATGTGGTCTGAAGACATTGCCTCTTGTTACCCACAAGAATAAAAGCTGTACTTTTTTTAATTGACTTAAGAGTTTTCTTTTGAACTTAAGGCCAAAACATAGATGCTCTTAGTTTAGCTTTACAATACAAACCTAAACTTGCCAATCAGAAAAGATTTTCTTTAGGATGCCTTGCCAATTTGTCTGATTTTTCTACTCTCTGAGGCTTTGGACTTGTTCAGCTAACTCTGGTTATTTCTTTTCTTATGCAATGAATATATGGGATTCATACCATTGCTGAGAGAAAATGGACTGTGCAGCTGTCCATCTGTTTTTTGGTTTATAGTTATGCCCAATTCCTTAGTTTCTATCAATTAAAAATTGTTAACTTATTGAGGGAAGTTGAGGATTTAAATTTGATGTTGGAAACCAAAGGCCATTCATCCCCCTGTATGTGCCAGTCAATAAAAGGCTGTCCAGCTTGATCACCAATTTTGCACTTTATTATTTCATTGTCTTGTGGGTCATGGCTCTTGCAGGGAATATACAATTTTGTTTTGCATTTGTTTCTATCACCCTTTCAGGCTGAGTTTCAGTCCCCACTGCCTGAAGAGAGAATAGATTTCTCCTCAATGCCTCCATCTAGCAAAGCTTTCTACCCATTGCTTCAAGTTTATGAACTGTGGTATTGACTGCTTACCTGAAGAAAATAAGTTATCTTCATTTTACACACTTTAATTAAATCTCTCCTCAGCTTCCCCTTTTTTAAAGAGAAAAAAATCCCCAGCCCATCCGATTCTTTCTTATGGCTAAAAATTCTGTGTTTCTGACAGCATGTTTGTAAATCTGCTTTGTGCCCTCTTCAGTATGATCACATCCTGCCTGTGAAGCATTGACCAGAACTATCCTCTAGCTGCAATGTACTGAATAATTTGTACAGTTTTAGCATAAGCTCCTTGATCCTATGTTCTGTGCCTTGGCTAATAAATAAAAGTTTCCTGTGTATCATCTTAACCCCATTATTTACTTGTCTTGCTCCCTTCAGAGATCTGTGGACATAGGCACCAAATGTGAATCTCTGTTCCTGAACCCTTTATTATTCATTTCTTTGCCTCTGTGCCTTACATAAGGCATTACCTCACATTATTGCCAATTAAATTTACTTTTCACTTCTGTGGCCAGCTAACTAGTCCATTTATAACTGTCAGGAGTCTATAGCTTTCTTCCTCAATATTAACCACACAAGCAATTTTTATTTCATCTTGATCATGTGGTATATGCCATGAAAATAAAAGGGAATTTAGTACTTAACCCTGTGGATGTCGCTGGAATTGTCTTCTACTCGCAAAACCATCCTTCGAGCATTACCTTTTGCTTGCTGTCACTAAACGCTTTAGGATCTTACTTTCCACTTGTCCTTGGATAGTCTGCCTAGAACAGAGAGAGACCTCGGTGTTCAGGTACATATTCTTTGAAAATTGCGTCACAGGTAGATACAGTGGTTAAGAAGGCACTTAACATGCTTGCCTTCGTTGCTCAGACCTTTGTGTATAGGAGTTGGGATGTCATATTGAAGTTGTACAAAATGTTGGTGAGGCCTCTTCTGGAGTACTGTCTGAGTTCTAGTTGCTCTGTTATAGTAAGACTATTATTAAATTGGAGAGGGTTCAGAAAAGATTTACCAGGATGTTATTGGCAATGATGGGTTTGAAATGTAAAA
>NC_057724.1:15050962-15103031 GCF_004010195.1 Chiloscyllium plagiosum
GAAAAACATCCTCTTACTCTTGGTTAGCTGAACTAATAATTAATAATTGATTGGTACACTGGCAAAGCTAAGCCATCAGTTAAATTGGCAACATGTTAATGGGAGTTGTTGGCCACTAATGAGAATATTTCACCACAGCGTGTTGTTGGGGAAAATGGAGAGAAATGAAGAGATAGTGCATTGAAAAATCTTGGCACCAGTTATCAGTTGAGGATTTTATTGTACAAGTGTACTGTCTTTTGACAAAGACATTGTTTCAACTTTATTGGATTGTTTGTCATTCAGGCACACGTGTCGATGATGCAAAAGCAATAATTGCTGCGAGCAGCCTGAAGATCCTTGCCTGTGACGATTTGGACGATGCAGCTCGAATGGTAATATTCATTGTTCTGCGTGTTAAATTGCCAGTGCTTGCAGTATAAACAGGTCACCAGGGGCACATTTGCTTCTTCCACCTAACCCCATCGAGAATTAAACCACTCATATCACGACACTAAGCCCTCCAGCAGACTCATGAAAAATCTTGTGGGGAAACTCTAGGATTTTACCAAGAAGATATAGGAATCAATTTTAGCATTATAAACCAATGCAATTGGTTTTAGGGTGGCACGGTGGCACAGTGGTTAGCACTGCTGCCTCACAGCGCCAGAGACCTGGGTTCAATTCCCGCCTCAGGCAATTGTCTGTGTGGAGTTTACACATTCTCCCCGTGTCTGTGTGGGTGTCCTCCGGGTGCTCCGGTTTCCTCCTACAGTCCAAACAAAAATGTGCAGGTTAGGTGAATTGGCCATGCTAAATTGCCCGTAGTGTTAGGTGAAGGGGTAAATGTAGGGGAATGGGTCTGGATGGGTCACTCTTCGGAGGGTCGGTGTGGACTTGTTGGGCCGAAGGGCTTGTTTTCACACTGTAAGTAATCTAATCTAATCTAATTCTCTTGCAATGCGATTTAACAATCACATTTATGCAACCAGCAAAGTACATGAACGTATATACAAACAAATGCTTTTATTTTGTACATTATTTTTTTCTTTACTGATGGCAGGACTGGTGGTTGTTCTTTATTAGCTTCTCAGAGACCTCTTAAGTCCTGTGTATACAGTGAGCATTTTGTCAGAGGAATATATTAATAGAGCCACAAAAAATTGTATATCCTGTTTGTGTAGAAGGAAGTACCTATTGAAAGTGAACAGGTTGTACCTGAACAGTACTGGGACCAATGTCCTCATGAGGATGTTACCTTAGATTGTTAGGGAGACTTCAAACTTATTTGGCTGGGTGTTCTTGGACACTCACCTGAAACATTAGGGAGGAGAAGTGAAGTACACAGGGAACTAGGAGAAATAAATTGAGTGAAGAATACTTAGGAAATAAGATTTTAGGATGTTCAAAATAAGGAGCAAATATGAAAGTTTACATATGCAGCTGCTGGGAGATGAGTAAATAGTGGTGAACGGTTGCTTAACAAGAATCTTTCTATTCTGGTGGAAGCAGATTTCCAAAACCTCTAAGCTCAGAGAAAAAAGAATTGGTGAACCTTTGTTTTAAATGGGCAACTCTTGATTTTTAAAATGTCACCCTGAGTTCTACAGTTTCCAATGAGCAAATCTCTTTTCCACATCTACCCTGTCAATGCCCCTCAAAAATTTATATGAACAGTCACATCACGTCCCTTTTCTAAACTCCTGCAGACATTAACCTAGCCAGTCCAATCTTCCTTATGAGACAATTCACCCATTCCAGAAATTAGTTTAGTAAACTTTCTCTGAACTGCTTGCAGCATGTTTACATCTTTCATTAAATAATGTCACCAATACTGTGCGCGTTGTTGTAGGGAGGTTACCACTGTGTTGTGTAACCTCCCTACTTTTGTATTCAGTTCCCCCTGTGATATAAGGTAATATTCTATTAGCTTTTTTAATTACTTGCTGTACCTGGACACTAACCTTTTGTGATTCATACACGAGACCATCCAGATCGCTCTACATCTCCATGCTCTGCAATATCTCAACATTTAGATAATATGCTTTTTTGTTTCTTTCTGCCAAAATGGACAAGTTCACATTTGCTCACATTATATTCTATTAGCCACATTTTTCTCTAGACACTTAATCTATCTGAATCTTTTTGTAACCTCCTTGAGTTCTCTTCACAGCTTACCTTCTTACCTGTCTTTGTTTCATCGAGTCCCAGCACCAATCCCTGAAAAAGACCCATTTTATACCTACTCTCTGTTTCCTACAGCCAGCCAGTCTTCATCCATGTCGAGAATGTAGCGCTGGAAAAACACAGGTGGTCAGGCAGCATCCAGGGAGCAGGAGAGTCAACGTTTCAGGCATAAGCTCTTCATCAGGAAATTATGCCCAAAATGTCGATTCTCATGCTCCCTGGATGCTGCCTGACCACCTGTACTTTTCCAGCACCACACTCTTAACTCTGATCTCCAGGATCTGCAGTCCTCAGTTTCCCCCAATCTTCATCCATGCCAATATGCTAACCCCTACAACTTTTTTTTTTGTAAGAACTTTGGGTGTGGCACCTTATCACATGTCTTCTGGAAATTGAAGTGTAGTAGATCAATTCTTATCCTCAGCACACATTATTCAGGAGTTTGGAAGGTAGCGAGAATAACATTCTCAAAAAAGGAGGGAGATAGAAACAGGAAACTGCAGACTAGTTAGCTAACATCTGTCATAGGAAAAGATTTAGAAGCTGTTACAGCCACATATCCTAAAGGTAACATTAACCACACTCCTAGTAGTTTATTCAGTACTACTTCTCTGGTGATTGCGATTTTCCTGAGCTTCTCCCTCCCATTTCCTGATTTATCACTATTTCTAGGATGTCACTTATATTCCCTGTAATGAAAACTGATGCAAAATACCTGTTCAATTCATTTCCTAATTCCTTGTTTTCTACTATTAATTCTCTAGCCTTGTTCTATAGGACTAACACTCACTTTGTTCACTCTTTAAATAGTTATAGCAAATCTTACTATCAGTGTTTTTCTGTTAATGGTTGGCTTTTGCTTATGCTCTAATTTTTCCATCCTTATTGATTTTTTGACGAATCTTTGCACTTTTTAAAAAAATCTGTCTGATCTTATGACCTGTCACCTAACTTTGAATAATTATATCCTTTTCCTTTAATTTTACTACTATCTTTAATGTTTGCCATCAACCACCATGGGTCCATCTCTTGGAAATTTTCCCTGCTAATTGAAATGTATGTATTTTATTTATTTTAAAATATCCCCTAAATGTCTATTAAGCTATTCTTTTTAGTAACTTTCCCAATTCACTTTTTGGCAACTCTTCTTTCATGCCCTCATGTTTGTCGTTATTTAAATTGTATAAAATTGACCCACTCCTCTCTCCATTAACTGAATGTAAAATAATCTTAACCTATGGTCCCAAAGGCAGAAGGATCAGTGAACAGAATACAGATTTAAAGTGATTGACAAAGGAACCAGAGGAGAAATTCAGAACCATTGTTGCAAAGGGTTGTTGAGATCTGGAATGCACTGCCCGATAGTTTGATGTAAACCAATTCAATAGTAACATTCAAAATTAAATTGGATAAGTACTTAATGGGCTAAAAATAGACTTCAGAAAAAAGAGCAGGGGAGTGGGATTGGTTGAACAACTTACAGAGAACCAGTACAGACACAGTGGGCTGACTGACCACCTCCTGTACTGTCACTTTTCTGATTCCATTTCATACATGTTTTGGTAATCACTTGTAATGGATTGTAATAGTAGTTTTTTTTATTGAAAACAGATATGCTCCCAAGAATAGCTACCAGCATGAATTATATTCAGTACGCCGAATTATATTCAGTATGCCAAATTATAAGAACAAATCTATTTAAAAAAAATTAAAGTGACTTGTTCGTTTTCAATTTGCTTTTGAAGAAATCTATCATTGCTACAATTTACTGAATGTTTGTGTCTATGGAATTACTACATTTTAATTTTTCCTTTTCGCAAACAGGTTGTAAAACTTTCAGAAATTGTTTCACTCGCCAAAGAAGCTCAAGTCAACGTGAATTTCCAGCTCCCAATCTAATTGTGATGCTTCAACCTCACAGCTAAAGGCTTTAGTGGAAATGTTTACTGAATAGCTATTTATTTTTCATGTGCTTTTGTTTCTTGAAAATGATGGCTGAATAAAAGGAACGAATGTGTTTAGCTGCTTGCAGTTATTTGTTAGCTGCTTCTTTGAAACACAAAGACACAAGATTCCTTATTACAATCTTCCCAAGCTAGTATTAAAGTTCCAAAGTTTCTCCTCAGTTCAATAGTTAGAAAAAAAATTCAAAGGTGCTGTACTATACATTTACAATGATTATTTACCAGGTATGTTTTATTTTGTTCATGCAGCTGTGATCCATATGGTCAGTGATGTAACTGCGCTTTGAACAATCTTCATCTCTGGCTTCTACTATACAACTATAGGCTTGCAATTAATGTTGGCGAAATTGGAAAATTGCATTAACATTATGAAGAACCAAATGTCTTCGGAATGCTTTATATGTTTTGTCTGCAAAATCTCCCAACAATAATTTCTAGGTTTTAGTTCTTTCACACAATGCATGGTCTTCCCCAGTTCCCTCCCCCTGTGCTTAAGTTTTACTTGGGCACGCCCAGTTTTGTGATACTGTAATGTTTGATTATTGGAGTTGTTTTGTTTTACTTTGATTCTGCTTTTGTGAAGGATACAGGAAAAGAGCATTTGAGTATTTTTTTGCCATGAGGTTATACCACACCAAACGATGTATGTGTCACTTCAACTTAAAAATTGTATTATCGTGAGTTAATAAATTCTCTATTATTATCAGTGAATAACACTTTCAGGCTCAATCAGCAGTAGTTATATTTTAACTTAGTAAGCCTTTTAAACAAAATTTATTCTTTGCACATAACCCTCATTGTTTTTGCCAGTATGCAATTTTTTAAAAAATGAACTTTTCAGCATTAGCTTCCCCATCCAGATTTCCACCCATCTGAAATCTGGTTATTCCTGTGAAATAACAACAATGCATTCTCTCCCTTTAAAATAAAAGTTTAGATCCTGGGACAGTCTAACTTCCAAGACCAGCTACACCACCTTCACCATCTCATGAACCAAAATTCAAACTCTAAAATTAGACAAGAAATGTAACATACAAATCATGAGTTATCATTAATTTTTGAAGAACGACAATATAGATTGACTATGAGTTTATAAGCCTGTATTGGCTTGTTTCATTTTGAACAGGAACACCTTACAAAAATGATAATATGTATCGGAATGCTTTATAACAAGGATTTTTTTAAAAATCTATTACCAAGTTGCAAAATGAAAGGAATGTGTCATCTCTATTGTTTTTCACCCCAAACCATTTCAAAGAAAATATCTTAAACCTCAGGTTACCCATCAGATTAACAAGAGAAGAACAAATTGTGATTTGAGACTTCAATCTACAGATCATAAAGGAAAGTTACTACCACTTAGAAATCACATCCTTCTTGACAAATGTGTGATTGGGATTGACGGAATTCTATTGGATCTGAAAGGGTGTGGAACCATGGCAGGTAAATGGGGAGGAGAGATACAAAGCAGTCATGAACTAGAATGAATTAACCCAGTCCAGTTTGTTGAAATAAATTATGTGCTACAAAACTGGCTCAAACAATATCTCTGAAAATGTGTGAATGCTAAGTGAATGTAGCTTGCTTATCCTATAGCTGAGAGGGGCAAAAGGACAAAATAACAGGATATCTCCCAGTTGTTAGAATATCACCAATATTTGAATGGCAAAATGGGGACATTAGTACTGAGTTGTAATCAGGTAGGTGCCTCTATCCCAATTGCCAGTAGTACCAATTGAAAATCATGGACATAAAATTGCCTTCCTTATTAGTTATGGGAGCAACTCTGGTCATGCAGATTTCAGAGAATGGTGATGAAAGTCCTGGTGGTGGCATTATCTGTCATATTTGCCTGATAGTTTATTTTTGTTTAAAAAAATTCATTAAACTGTGTCTGAGTCACTGAGAATTACACAGTTGTGCTGCCATTTATGCAAAAAGTGGAAATGCCAGCTTAAGATGAAATGTAGACTTGTCATCTCAGCTTCAACTTGGTTTAAACTTTACTGCTCGTTGTGTGCCTGTGATGTAATTAGTGTTAATTTGTTGCCTCAGTGACACAGACTTAATGGAAGTCATCTCAAAAATCTCAAGCTGCCCTTTTCATTGCTATGGAGCTAAGCAAAATTTTGAATAATGAAGATCATTTCACAGTTTATAGATTGCCAATATAGCCAAGTTATAAACTGGTTCTAATTAATGGTTTTCAGCTGTATTTAAAATTAAGTTTACATAATATTTGCTGAACAGTCTTTGAGTACATATCTAATTGTGTCGGGGAAACAAGTTGCTAGTATAGATTTTATTTAATAAGGTATGATTACAGTGTGGTGAAAAGTAGTATTAAATATAAGCATTGGAAAATTTGAAGAAGCTGTTATTTCTGCATATATGTTATATATGTTTACGTGACTACCTAATTTCAACCGATATCATCCTTTTGCATTCTTCCACAATTTCAGTTCATTCTCATGGAAGATCAGGATTCTGCTTCATGTGTGTGAAATATCCTTACATTTTGAAATTACAGTGATTGTTTAAAATAATCAAACTTACAGGAATAGCTGACACCAAGCTGAGTAAATGCATGATCTCAAGGTCTTCAGTGTGAAGTCAAACTGCTGAGTCATGATGAATAGATTGAAACAAGTTGTAATTTGAAAAGTAAAGACCATTTGATTTTGTAAATACTTGTATAATTTAGACTTGTCATCTCAGCTTCAATTTGGTTTAAACCAAAGCACAGCAAAAGAGATAATGGCATGAGAGATCTAAAATAATTAATCTCATAGTGCGAAATGTATCTTGTGATTTAGAGGTTTAAAGGCACAGTGACTCAGATTTCCTTAAGGGATTCAGTTTGAATTCTTTCCAATTAATAGCTATTACAAGGTCCCCAGGCCTGGTCTATCTTAGCAAATTCAACTCTTGAATATTACCAGCAACAGTTCAACAGTCCTAGCATAAAACTGCTGGACTCATGTTTTACGAGCATGAAAATAAAATCTGTAATACAAAGTGTGTTGAGAAGAAGACAAAAATACAGAGATTTTCCTTAACATAAAAATAGTTTTTTTTAAACAAAATGTAGAAAATATTGTCCTGTGAAAGCCTCGGTTTCTCTTCAGTAGTTATGCTTATAAAAAATGTACACTTTCGAATTAGTAAGAGCTGTAAGGAAGAGCATTTCTTCATACTTGAGAGAAGAGTCACTTAAATAGAACTATTTTAAAAATTGCTTTTCTTTGCCCTATCTGCTGCTTTAGGTGTAAGGCTTTCTCCCTTTGCTGCAGTGTTTCCAAACCTCAAGTCACCTGCTCCACCTATGTCACCAAATCTTAACATCCACATTCTAGGGCCGCTTACCCAGTGCTGCCAAAGTCAGAGATTGTTTGTACTGCAGGTGAAGCTTGACTCCCCGCAGTACAACTTCCAGGTGGCAGCCATCAACTCATACATACTATGTAAAATCTCATTGTTTTTTCTCAGCCATATTAAAATCATAAAGTGTGTACAATACTGATATATTAATGGGGAAAGAAGTGGAATTCAAATTTCAAAGCAGTCGTAACATTCTTAATGCCAATGGTAAAATTGGAAATGCCCTAGCAGAAAATATTGTCACTGACGTTTGCTTCAAATGCACTTAGAAATAACACAACTAATCAAATGTTTTTCTTTGGAATGAATGATGGCACTTGTGTATAATCAAAGAGCTGGTAAGCACTATAGACATTGAATAACGCTTATTGGCTCAAAAAGCAATAAGCCTCTTCAAAGATATCTAGAAATTTTTAATTAAGGTATCAAAAGCTCTCAAAGACATCAATTAACATTGCATTCATTCAATCAGCCATTCACTCATTGAAAATGGCAAAATAAAAAGCACAACAAGGAAATAATGGCACAAAAGATTTAAAATAATTGATTATTTAGTGCAAAAAAAATCAAATGGCAAAGATCTATAAAGTTATAATTGTACAATCAATACAACCTATAAATGCAGTAATGCATAAAAATGATAACCAAAAGCAACATCTTTAAGATGGATCTCCATCAGGTCTATAGCTACCCTCCTCCAATAATGTGACCAGAATGAATGTGCTGCATGGCTGTTGCTATGCGTTTGTACAGCAATTGTTGATGGTGTATTTGAGCTCTGACTCATCACTGATATTTCTTGATGGTATTGACCCATGAACCTTGCAAACAAAATCTGCTGTAAAAATAACGCCAAGAACTCTGTGTGCTGGAAATCTAAAACAAAAACAGCAATTAATGGAGAAACTCAGCAGGTCTGGCAGCGTCTGTGGAGAGAAAGCAGAGTTAACATTTATTGTCCCGTGACCCTTCAGAACGAAATTGTATTTATGTTGATAACAGCAGGTGGAAATGGAGTAAGTGGTGACAGCAAGACAGCTGGGTGGACAAAGGGATGGAAAGCCAGGGTAAAGATAATGTGACATTGTGGTCAACTCAAGAGAAACCAGGTCATCTTTGAATATTGGCAAGTCAGAGGTGTCTGAAGTATATCAGTGCAGACAGTAGTGACTGGTTATGTTTTGTGGTGGATAAGGCAATTATGGAAAAATAAGTAGAAATCTGAGAATAACTGCCTTAAAATTTAAGATTTCACTACAAGGACACCTAGTCACAACCAGACAAAGGCAATCACCATAGGCTCTGATAAAAATGTCAGATGACCAGCCCTACTACTTGCCTTTCAGCTGCCTTTCTTTGAAACTCTTCCAACACTGGGTCACAGCGCAGAAACAGACCTTTTGGTCCAACTCGTTATGTGGCTAGACATCCCAATCTGACTTAGTCCCATTTACCAGCACTTGGCCCAAATCCCTGGAAACCCTTCCTATTCATATACCTATCCAGGTGTCTTTTAAATATTGTAATTGTACGAGCCTCCACCACTTCCCCTGGCAGCTCCTTCCATACATGCACCACTCTGTGTGAAAAATCTTTCCCCTCTCACCTTAACCTTATGTCCTCTAGTTTTGGACTCCCCTATCCTGGGATAAATACCTTGGCTATTCACCCTATCTATGCCCCTCATGGTTTCATAAACCTCTATAATGTCACCCCTCAGCCTTCAATGCTCCAAGGAATAAAGGCCCAGCCCATTTAGTGTTTTCCTATAGCTCAAACCTTTCAGTCCTGAGAACATTCTTGTAAATTGTTTGTGCACTCAAGTTTAACAACATCCTTCCTATAGAAGGGTGATCAGAACTGTACGCAGTATTCTGAATGTGGCTTCACCAATGTCCTGTACAGCCACAACATGACATCCAAACTCATGCTCAATGTTCTAACCAATGAAGGTGAGCATACCAAATGCCACCATTCTGTCTACCTGCAACTCCACTTTCAAGGAACTATGCACCTGCACCCCAAGGGATCAAGTAATCTCTTCCCCAGCTTCCCACAAAGCTCTGAGAAACACCAAATCGGGTCCCAGGGATTGATCCACCTTTACCTGGTTTTAGACCTAGATCACGTGCTCTTCTATAATATGTACTCTTTTTTTTTGAGGCTTCACTAGTTATTTCCCAAAGTTCCTTAGCTTCCATGTCCTTCTCCACAGTAAATACTGATGCAAAATATTCTTTTTGTATCTCCCCCATCTCCTGCGGTTTCACACAAAAGGCTACATTGATCTTTAAGGGGCCCTGTTCTCTCCGTATTCTTTTACCTTTAACGTATTTATATAAACTCATTGGATTCTCCTTATCTCTATTTGCCAACGCTATCTCATCTCCCCTTTACCCTTTTGATTTGCCTCATTTGCCTTGAGTATATTCTTACTGCCCTTATATTCCTCTAGGGATTCACTCGATCCAGCAGTCTACACCTGATATGTGCCTCCTTTTTCTTGATCAGAGCCTCAATTTCTCTAGTCATCCAGTATTCTCTACACCTACAGCCTTGTCCTTCACATAAATTGGAACACATTATTTCTGAACTCTCTCATTTTTAAAGGCCTCCCACTTCCCAACTCTACCTTTACCTGTGAATAGCCTCCTCCAATCACCTTTGAAAGTTCCTGACCAATACCATAACAAGTGGCCTTACTCCAATTTAGAACTTTAACTTTTAGATCAGGTTTATCCTTTTTCATAACTATTCTAAAACTATTAGTATTGTGACCACAAGCCCCAAAGTGCTCCCCCACTGAAACTTCAGTCTCTTGCTCTGTCTTAATTCCCAACAGGATTTCTGGTAATGCTCCTTCTCTGGTAGGTACATCCACATATTGAATAAGGAAGTTATTGGATTAGATTCCTTACAGTGTGGAAATAGGCCCTTCGGCCCAACCAGTCCACATCGACCCTCCGAAGAGTAACCCACCCAGACCCATTTCTCTCTGACTAATGCACCTAATACTATGGACAATTTAGCATGGCCAATTCCCCTGGCTTGCACATCTTTGGACCGTGGGAGGAAACCGGAGCACCCGGAAGAAACCCACGCAGACACAGGGAGAATGTGCAAACTCCACACAGAGGCTGGAATCGAATCTGGGACTGTGAGGCAGCAGTGCTAACCACTGAGCCACCGTGCTGCCCTTTTTTCTTGTACTTACTTAATAAATTCCTTCCCATCCAAACTCTGAAGACTATGGCATTTTGATTTTAACTTGGCCCCCTCCCTGTCTCATTCACCTGTCACATTGTCCTGAAGAGGCTTTGCACATAAATTATTCAGTTGGGGACACAGTAAATTATTGGTGGTGGTTAATACATGAAAGAATATCACAGGGGATTTGGTGACAGTTGCAAAAGAAGTTTTGTATATGAGCACCTCTGGATTTTTTAAAACTTTCATTGAAATGAAACCACAGCACTGAGTCCTAGAACTCTGTGTGTTTATTGTCAACACCTTATTATGGATCTCCCCAGAGAACACTTCCCCTGAAATCATGTTGGCGATTTTATCTGGCTGCTTCCTGATAAACATACTCACCTTGACAGCATGCTCACACAGAGTGCAACATGCACTGAGGAGAAAGTGAGGTCTGCAGATGCTGGAGATCAAAGTTGAAACTTTATTGCTGGAACAGCACAGCAGGTCAGGCAGCATCCAGGGAACAGGAGATTCGACGTTTCAGGCACAGGCCCTTCTTCAGGAAATTCCTGAAGAAGGGCCTGTGCCCGAAACGTCGAATCTCCTGTTCCCTGGATGCTGCCTGACCTGCTGTGCTGTTCCAGCAATAAAGTTTCAACTGCAACATGCACTGAGTCAAGTTATGGTTTCTCCAAATGACTACAGACTGTTAATTGGTCATGGACATGTGTCAATGGTAGAAGTTCAACTCAGTCCTGCCTACAGTTCAGAAAGGTGAGAAATGCAATTGTATATACAGTGACAGGATAGCTGATTGGAGATCTATACAGCCATGGTAAGATAATTCTGTGATTGTATCAACAACAGAAACCAGAGCATTCTTGTTCCAAGAATTGTACTTATTGCAAATCTCCTTTGCCAATCCCAGTTGTGATTCTGTTCTTGTATGTATGCCCTCTGTGTTCAATGCCATGCCATTGGTCAGATACATTAAGGACATTTAAGTGGCTTTTGGATAGGCACATGGAATGAAGGGTATGCACATTAGTCTGATCTTAGAGTAGGATAAAAGGCCAGCGCAAGGGCTGAAGGGCCTGTACTGTTTTATATTCCAAGTGAGGAATGTCACCTTGCATGTCCCAAGGATGGTTATTTTCTTTAGAATAACTATCCTGCTGGGCACTGGTGTCCTGGGACATGTAGGTGTCAAATTTGCACTTTTTGTCCTACCCTCAGTGCAAACTTTGTCCTCCAGGACTGTGACTACCTTGCATGGAAATTGCACTTTCACAGGAATGATAACTACAGTAGTAGAAAGAATAAAACACATCATTTTCTATGACTGCCTCAAAGAAGCCCAGAGCCCAGTGAAAACTATTTGAATGCAGCCGAGAGCAGAATTTCTTATTTTGTTTCCCATTCAAAAAACCTGAAACTGTCTTAGCTGCAAAGCCACTCAGGTTGTTCTATGGATATTCCTGCTTCAGCATTGGCCTCTCTCTAACTTACGATGAGAATCTAGCCTGACCAAATGCTGTTTGTCAAAAATTGAGTGAATTCCCCACACCCCATTTCCAAGACAGAGGGACAATTCAGCTCTTATCTGTATGGAGCTGGGATGTTACTGTGCCACACTTGTTCATAAGCCATCTGTGTCATTTCAGCTTGTGGCTAGAGGGTCTCTGGATGTCATTATCTGCTGCACCTTTCAGCTGGGGTGGTCAAGGCTACAGTCTTTGCTGAGGAACCTGGCCACTTGCCTCACTGCACTCAGTGATGCCTGCTGCTGGGACTGGAGGTGGAAACAGAGTGCTTGCTGTTTTCTCCAGTGTGGGAATTTTCACCCACATAATCTGAATTGCTTCCAGCTTAGGTTGTGGTCCTTCTGACCTGCCAGTTTTTGTTTTGCTATTCAGTCTCCCAGAGCTGCAGGTGCTTGCTATCTAGCTGTGGGAGAGGCCACACATTGCCGGGCATGTTCAGCAGTGGGATCCAGCCAAGAGGTTACACTCCATTGTGGGACAGTGAATTCATAGGAAAAAGAACAGGCCACTCAACCCCTTCAGCCTGTTCCACCATTTGATGAGATCATGGCTGACTTGTTGTTTAATTCTCTCTGGCCAATGTCCTTCAAATCCTTTGATTAACAAAAACATATCCATCTCAGAGTTAAAATTACAACTGATCCAGCATCCACTGCTATTTTTGGGAAACTTCCAAGCACCAACCCCCCCCGCTCCATCACCATGGTTTCTTAACATCTCTCCTGAACAGTCTAGCTCCAATTCTCAGTCTCTGACCCTTGTACCAGAATCCCCAATCAGCAGATTTACTTTATCTTTAAATACCTTGAAGACTTTGATCAGATTACCCCTTAATCTTCTAAATTCTAGAGAAAATAGGCCTAATTTGTTTAATCTCTCCTCATAACCCTGGACTCCAGGTATCATACTTGTAAATTCCTTCCCCATCTCAGAAAAACTGTATAAATAAATCAGTATTAATGGATTCAGCTTTGCCCACTTAAAGGCTAGTTTTATCCCTTACCATGATCTCAATTCACGTTTCCTATGGTGTGGTTTTGAAGTGATCATTGCCAGTTGAACACCTATGCAGTTGAGAATATGAATAAAGTGATTTGGACAATTCTGAATAGGTAAAGTCCGTTCCTTGTCACTTATAAGATGCACAGCTCCACAAAACAATCCACATTTTTCACAGGCTAAGAGCTATTCCATAGCCTTGCTTCACAATCAGCGTATGCACCTGTCAGTGCCATATTTTGTTTTTCTGGTTGGAATGAGAAAAAGAAAATTGATTGTTTATCTTCAGCATCTTGTCCCTGAACTTCCCTGGTCCCTTCCCCATGCTCAGCTCTTTTGGGGATGGCAGATCAGGGATCAGTGTTGATGAGGTTTCCATACCAAACAGAATCCCCAGCTCTCCACAGCCAGTACATTGGGTGGGGGGGTTCTATACATGCTAAAAGTAATGAGGTTGTGAACATTGAACAGCAGTGATGCATTGAGTGATTGGACAGTCTACCCATCTAATAATGAGGCAAGTAAATTTAATTCTTGCAACAGATCCCCTTACACTTCAATCTAGCATGTCCATTGTCCATCTTTCTGGCTTCATTGATTTCTTACGCCACACACCCCACAACTATCACAATCACTACTGACTTTACTGTGGCTGAACTCTTCACATGGCTATTTGTCACCAACCAATGGCTGGCTCTCCCCTGGCATGCTGCAGTGGAATGTCTACAGGTCCATGTTGTCTCCCTGTCGGAACACAACTGCTTAGCCATGGCTGTTACCCCCAGCTGCAGTTACAGTGCCCCTAACCACAACTATTCTCCCCAGCCACTGAGGAAGAGTTACACCGGACAAAAAGCCCTGTTTGTTTTCTCTCCACAGACGCTGCCAGACCTGCTAAATTTCTCCAGCATTCTCTCCTTCGCTCCTCAGCCACGTCTGTCCTCCCATGCAGCCCCAACAATGGCAACTGACTGGTCTAGGCGTCCCCTGTGGTGCATTCACCTGACATTTCAAGGTCAGAGATCTTTTGTATCTCATCTGTTTGAATAAAAATACTTTTGGGGGTGGGTGGTGTTAGCTGTAATGCATCAGAGATTTGTATAGGTCACAGGTGAGATCAGCAGCTACTGGGGACATGCGGCTTCGATCAATCCCATCATTCAGTGGGAGTTCAGAGCACAATGACATGGAGAACAAAATGGCTGCAGGGCTCTCCCTGTGAGGACATCAGAAAATAAGATAAAATGTTGAAAAAGAATGATAACTCATTCTCAACTGTTGGACTTTTTAAACTGAATTTCAATAATCGTTCACACTTGTTAGGCCAATTTCATTGGTCCAGGTACATCCAAGATGGTGCTATTATTAGTATTTACGACATGAGCGTCCACTTTCTGTCATGCCATAAATATTGAAGTGTCTAATCTTCAAGACGCGTGAAGAGCTTAAAACTCAAGTTGTTGCCCTTGAATCTGGTTGCCTGCTGACGATATAGGTTAAGGGGCTCTGCCCACACAGGAAACCTCACTGAATTCATATCAACAAGATGGTTGTGATTCTGGCACTCTGAGCTCTATCATGACTGTGATCCACCTTTGACCTTGCCAGGACTATTGACTGCTAGCAGATTACAAATAATTTATGGAGTTTTTGCCCTTGACCATGTCTCCAGCAGAAACATAGCTGTTGTTGACCTGAACAGTTCCTCCGCAACAGGTGTTCATATGGTTACCCTCAGCCATTTGACACTGATAATGAGTTTAGTGGAATATGGGACAACGTCACTTTGGCAGAAGAGGTACAAAGTCCAGTTAATGGAGATGACCAGCTTCTCTTTGGATCTCCCACAGTGTGAAAGCAGAGCATTCATTCCATTGAATCCATGCCAACCCTCCACACCCCAGGCCCTGTAATCCTGCATTCCTGTGCTAATTCACCTAACTTGCTCATCTTTGGACTGTGGGAAGAAACTGGAGCACCCAGAGGAAATCCACACAGATACGGGGAGAATGTACAAACTCTACACGGTCACCCAAGTCTAGAATTGAACCCGGGTCACTAGTGCTGTGAGGCAGTAGCACTAAATGTCGTGCCACCCCCTCAGAAGATTGCATCTTGGAAACTACTGGAACTACTGCATTGCACTCAGGCATAAACCTGCTGTACTGTTCTATGTTAAACTCGCCTGTAGTGTATAGGGATGTACAAACTAGGTGGGGTAGCCATGGGGAATGCAGGTTTAAAGGGTAGGGGAGTGTGTCTGGATGGGATGCTCTTCAGAGGGTCAGTGTGAACTCAATGGGTCGAATGGCCTGCTTCTACACCGTAGGGATGCAATTCAAGACATTAGTTTTCATCAGGATCTTCTGCATAGTTTTATTGCTCGGGAAAAAAAGGATTGAATGTCTTTTGTGACATTTACGATGACACTCTGTAGCAGCAATATTTACAGCTTGGGGGCTTTTTGTTAATCTGTAATCACCACATGGTATGTAGATGCAGCACAACTCTCAAGCCTACTACAGGGAGCTAATGAATTCTTCTTTATTTTCCTATCAATGAACTCCCTAGCGTTAAGAGAAGGAGCCTGAGTAATGTCATTCTTGGCAGTCTCTGATTTGATGAAAGAAAACCATGCATGAATTCTTACCTGAAACCATTTCTTGAAACACTTGGAATATTATACGTACTTGGTTCTGATCTGACCTATGATCATTGCAGTGGAGAAATCAATGTAAAAGTCACTCCCTGAATGTGGAGCCTGTGATTTGCTCACAAAAGCTGGCACCTTGATTGCATTTGAAGGTTGACGGTGGTCCCAAAAGACATGTAGAGTAAATTGTAGGAGTTGATAGGGTCTATGCCAGAGTGTTTACACTTGACCCTGACCAATTGATGAACCACGAGGGAATCACAGAGAAGCACTTTGATATACAGCAACAACTGAAGCAAGTGGAAATCCAGCTCAGAGAGGGACAATGCACTGTAACTGACTGGAATAAGTAATCAGAAATACTGAGTGACCAGAGCACTTAAACTGTCAGGCAAAGGGTACATGTTGTTTCAACTTAACAGCTAAACATGTCAATTTCGTCAGAATATCAATCATGAGCTGTGTCTGTATATTTTGACTGATTTGCGTTGAATTAATTAAGTTACTTTTTCAAATACAAATCTTGAATTGGATCATTGTTCTGAACTTAGGTAACCTGTCCAAACTCTGACGTTTGTTCCTACTCAGGCAAAATTAAATACGGAATGATTTAAAATACATCCCATTAAACTGTAATAAAGTATTCTTGTGAAATGCAATGAAATCCACTGAGATAAATAATGTTGATGACACGTATTTATCAAATATGAGGCAAATCATTTGGAGATGGGACAAATAAATCTTAGAATTTAATATTAGTTATTTGTGGACTGACTCAAGTAAAAATAAATACTTCTGGAAGAATGGTTTCATCATAAATGCTATTCTATTAACATTGTTTCTCCCGTCAGATACTTTCAAAACCCATTAACTTTCAAGCTAGCATTGCATTTCATTGAGATTGTGATATATCTTAATCTTTAAATATAGCAAAACTAATATAAAACAAATTTGAAAGCAGTAAATTGAGGTGCAGTGAATTATAAGCTGTGAAGAAAAGCTATGCACAGGTACTATGGATGCAGGAGACATTTCCTTTCATGCTAAGGAATGTTACCTTGTTGCTCAGATTGTGGTACTCTTGTCTTTGAATCAGAAGATTGTGGAATCAAGCCCCATTCTCAAGACTTGCACACAAAGTCCAGTGCAGTGATAGAAATCTGCAGTGACCAAGCTGCTACCTTTCAGGTGAGTTGTTAAAGCTAGGCCCTTAACTGTTCTCTCAGATTGTGGAACAGATCCTATGCACCCTGTTGAAAAACTGGTGTAACTGGTGGATAATTGCTGCAAGATATGGTGACTCAATGGTTGACAATGCTGCCTCACTGTACCAAGGACCCGGTCCAGCCTCAGGTGATTGTCTAAGTGGAGTTTACACATTCTCCCTTTGTCTGCGTGGGTTTCCTTTGAGTGCTCTGGTTTCCTCCCGCAGTCCAAAGGTATGCAAGTGAGGTGGATCAGCCATGCTAAATTGCCCATAGTGTCCAGGGAAGTGCTGTCTGGCTGGATTAGCCATGGGAACTGCCGGGTTATGGGGTGGGTATGAGGTGGGTCTGTGTGGGATACTCTTCAGAGGGCCGTTGTGGGCTGAATGGCCTGCCTCCACACTGGCTACATTTAAAACAATGGCTACACTTCGAGGTATTTCATTAATGGTAAGGGACTTTTGAGTATCTTGAGGTTAAAAAAGGTATTATATAAATATTAGCCTAGCTTTCTTTTCTGCTCAACGTGTCACCATTTCACAGCTACTCCAATCAGCAATTGCTTCTGTTCACTTCAGGATTTGTGGCTGAACCATAGATTCCCTGAATGTAGCGTGCATGAGAAACACATCCCCCGCACCGCACCCCCCCCCCACCAAGTGAGATTGCAGGTTTAGCCTGACTCGTTGCGTTCTAGCCATTTGCAAGTTGCAGGTAGATTATTGATCTCCGCATGGGTAATGATTGATGACACCGATCAGCCAGCCATTGAATAGCCTGGCTTCTGCTGTTTCAGTAAATTGAGAGAAGAATTGTAACTTACAAACACTTATAAATCACAAAACCATTGGAAATTCAGCATGAAGGGTGGTTGTTTGACCTGACCACATTTAAGCTATTTTAATTGCATTTAAATCGATATTCAATATAGTTGTATAGAACCTTTATTATTGAGGAGTAATTGCTTCTTCTGCTGCACAAAATGTTTTCAATAGATGCTTGCTTTGTATCTAAAGGTCACATGTTTTCATACATGCTGTGAGTGGGCAATCTCTGATCAGGACAATGGAGAGGAACGTAACCTTGAAGCTGTAAGACAATGTGATTTTACCCCAGTTCATAACTAGAATGGAAAGCTCTCTTCAGTTCTCACATTTCATTCCTCCGTTGCAGGCAGGTGGAAAGTTGCGTTGGCTTAATTGGAAAAGTAGTTTTCTATATTTGTTTAAAAGTAAGGCTGTTCTCTGTTTTAACCTAATCAAAACCAAGACTTTGGTTATTTTGATTTCTCGCATGTGCAGAATAAAGTCTCTCATTCCTCAGGTACACAATCTTACTTTATAAATCTAAATATATGATTTTCTTTCTTAATGGTTAAAATTGTCAACATAGTTTTCATCATTTCCAACAAATAGGTTTGAAATCAAAACAACGAACTGCAGGTACTGGAGATCTGAAAGACATGAAAACAGATATTGCTGGAGAAACTCAGCAGGTCCAGCAGCACCTGTGGAGTGAGTTAGGTTTTTAAATCTCATCTCTCGTTCCAGGCTTACAATGCAGAAAGCTGGAGCAAGGAGTTTGTACAGATCCCTGGTCACCTCCAATATTCTGTTCAATCTACTGGTTCATAGACCTGCCATATTCCATCTCCGTGAGCAAAATCTCCCAGCAGATCTTGAAACTCTGCTCCTTGTTCATAAAAACATTGAAAAGGAAGAACTTTGACAGTTTCCACGAGTTGATCAGAAAACCGCCCTGAGGTAACTTTTGGTAATTTCCCATGGCGAGCATGCGATCAGCAATATTATAGACACTAATGAACCTATTCAAGAATCCTTCGACAATTTGAAGCAACACAGCTAGAAAACATCAGAAATGAACAAATGTTTTTAACCAAAAAGAAGTCCCATGGAAGTTACTTTTACTTTCTAAAGAATAGTAATGCATGTAATTCTGTGGCAAGACAGAAAATGAAGTGCACTACCGCTTTGTAATTCTTTCGGATTACTTTTTGGCTAAAAAGTTTTGTTCGTTTCTCATCATTTTTACTTCCAATTGTCTAAAAATGTAAGAAGGGATTCATTATGTTCCAGCTGCTGATACCACCCTCAATAATATTCCGAGGGGACTTGTTTAAACCTTGGTGATTACTATTTATATTTAATTCCAGAAATTCTTGCAGGAACTAGTTGAGCCTAGAATCCGCTTCCTGATTTTTTTAAGAGCTGGAATACTTGGAAACACTCAATAGCTGTGAAGTTTACGACTTTATTCATTTGCTCTTCCTGCTTCCTCACGTTAAAGGTTGAATGAGTGATGCATTCTACAGGATATTGAAGGCCCAAGTAGCAGTTGTTGGTCAAAGTATAGGAACTCTGTTCCTTGCAGCAATCTAGCCTCCTGGATGAGAGAGTAACCAAAAATATAACCAGCATTCTCCCCTCCTCCCTGCTCTAGACAACATGATGGAAAGTTGTATTTACTATTTATTGTACCTCATATCTCTCTAGTACTCAGTACTTCTCTGGTGCATCAGAGAATTTTTCCATAAAATTAATTGAAGAATGATCCTTCAGTTGGGTCAAGCACTATATCAGGAGTCAACTGCTCCTGTATTCACGTAATGACTCCGACTGGTATAGCATTGAATGTTAACCCGAGTTCCGAGGAGAATTTTACCAGTTTTGTTGGAAATGTGGAAATGTAACTCAGGAGAAATTGAAAATAATTCACTGTTGATTACATTAATGTCACCAGTTGAGTTGCTATAGTTTCAGGGCTTTTAAAAAAACATATTCAGTTGTAGGGTGTGGGCATTCTTGGTTAAGCCAGCATTTATTACCCATTATTAATTGTCTTGAGTAGCTGATAGTGAGCTGCCTTCTGCAGTGCAAATACTGCCAGAGTGCTGTTCAGAAGGGAGTTTCAGCATTTTAACTCAGCAACAATTAAAGAATGGAAATACATGTAATTTTCAGAGAACGCAAAAAAATGAAGTTTAATGCAACCTCTCCTTTTGTAAAGTAACTTCCTTGGGACTCCTTTTTGGCTGAAAGATTTTATTCATTTATAATATTCAAAGTAGATGCAAAGGTACCTAACCAAGCAGGTATAATGACTTATGGGGCTGGCAGTAAATTAAGAGAAGAATTGCATTTATTTCCCCTTTCATCTACAGTGCGAAAATGTGCTCCTAGAGATCTCCAGTTCACACAAAACAATGCCAGATGATTGAGACAATTAGGCACATTTAGTTCATCACCTATTCAAAGCTAGATTTTCCTTTTC
The DNA here is from genome assembly GCF_004010195.1 of Chiloscyllium plagiosum. Lineage (NCBI taxonomy): Eukaryota > Metazoa > Chordata > Chondrichthyes > Orectolobiformes > Hemiscylliidae > Chiloscyllium > Chiloscyllium plagiosum. The sequence continues at coordinate 15,071,361 of NC_057724.1, forward strand.
GTAAATCCTGACTGTCTCTTCATCCACAGAGTTTTACTGCTCAAGAGAACATTTCACAACAACTTTCCCTTGTGCAGATTTAATGTAGAAAAAAATCACAAAGGCACAGTCAGAAGCAAAAATGGTTTTGGGAGGAGGAATGTTTGAGTGTCAGGGTAGTCAGCTGTAGCCATGGCCACCAATGGGGTAGCAAAGGGGTGATGGGCCACCAAGGCGAACAATCGAGTCTGGAAGACAAAGCTGTTGATATAATATAAGCCATTTTTCCCCTGTCTCAGTCTATTTGATAGAAACTTGGTTCGTTACTCAGTAGGATACCAAGGTTGGCAATGGTTTGATTCTATTCTAGAAAATGGTCATGAAGAAGGCAGCAAGGAGAAAAAGTTTGCAATGGGAACCAGACACAATAGCTTTTGGTCTGTCCATCCATGCTGCTTCTGTTTCCTTGTGTATGTATCACTGAACTTCACAAACAATCTGCTTGTGAGAGCCCTTAGTGAAGAGCCTTGGCAGGATCATGGGCTAATACCTAAATAAATGACAGTGGAGATGTGAAATCCAAAAAAAGTATAGGAGAAACTCAGCAGTTCTGGCCGCATCCTGAGGAGGGAAGTGGGGTTTAATGCTTTGGGTTCAGTGACTTTTCTTCAGAACTGTGAGGTAACACTCTGAGCTCTATGATGACGGCTGGAGGCTTCCAAGTCCCACTCCAGAAGCTTTGGAAAGACAAGGCTGACACGCTGGTAGATTTCTACACTGTTGATACTGTCAACTTTCAGACAAGAGGTAAAACACAAGCCCTCATCTTCTCTCTGAGGTGGACTTAAACTATAGCAACATTTCTGAGCAAACTATTTGATAGAAACTTGGCTCATGACTCAGTAGGATACCAAGGTTGGCAATGGTTTGGTTCTATTCTAGAAAATGGTCATGAAGAAGGCAGCAAGGAGAAAGAATTTGCAGCAGGAAGCAGACACAATGGCTTTTGGTCTGTCCATCCATGCTGCTTCTGAGGGAGGAGGGAACAAAAGGTTATAATATAGACTTAACTGAGGGAAGATGGAACGAGGCTTGAGTACAGCATAAATATCAACATGGATTTGCTGAATGGCCTGTTTCAGTGTGGTATAACCTATGCAAATCTGTACAAACAGCCACTATTGAAGAAGATCAGAGAAGTTATCCCAGTATCCTGGCCAATATTAATGCCTAAGACAACATCATAAAAAATGTCATTATTACGTTGCTGCTTGGAAGAGCTTGCTGTGTGCAATTTGACTGTGAATTCCAAGTGACAACAGTGATTGCACTTAAAAAAATCTCATATGTTCAAAAGTGTTTTGAAATATCTGGTTGGACTTGAAAAGTGCTGAATAAGTTCAAGCCTTCCTTTTGCTTGAGGTTTCTCATGTAGTCGACAGTGTGGTGATGGAAAAGACACATCAGGTCAGGCAGCATCTGAGGAGCAGGAGAATCGACGTTTAGAGCAAAAGCTTTTCATTAGGTACGGGATCGATGTTTCGGGCAAAAGCCCTTCATCACCCCTTTTCTTGTAGTGTTGTGGGATTTTTAAACACTTATTTGAAAAGGAAGACAGGCCTTGGGTTTAATAGATTATTGAGGGGGTTAAACCCTACTCAGCAACTGAACTGAGCTGATACCCCAATGATATAGAAAAGTTGGAGACAAAATTGATAGGATCTTCTGTTACCAAACTAAGTGAAATGCCACGAGCAGCAATGGATTAAATCTCAGCGTTTAAAAAATTACAAGAAGCAATGGTACATAAATTTTAATATATGCATAAAGGCACCAAATAACTTCAAGGCAAGCTTAATTGCTGTAATTGGAAGACTTTGATTGCTTCAGTGAGTTATCTTGAATTACCAACAACTGTTTCGAAGCTTGTTATAGAAAAATAGAAAGACTTGTACTTTTAAAGTGCCTTTCACAGTCTTTCCAATGTGCTTTATAGCCAATTAAATCTTTTCGAAGTGTAATTACTGTTGCAAAATGTGGCAGCCAATTTCAGCACAGCAATGACTATGAACAAGAAGCAGGATTATGCCATCCCCCAATTCCAGCCTGCTTTACCATTTAACAAGATTGTATCTAATCTGTTTTATAACCAAAAATCCACATTCCTACCTATCCCTGATGACCTTTCAACAGCCTTGCTTATTCAGAATATCTCTCGCATCTGCCCTAGCAATGTTCAAGGACTCTGCCTCCCCCACCTTTATCAGGAAAAAAGTTCCAAAGATTCAGAACCCTCTGGGTGTAAAGACTTCCATCTCAGCTCTGGTTTATATCAGGTGGCTCCTTATTTTTGAACAGTGATGCCTCCTTACCCCTCCCACCATGTTCCCAGTTCTATGTCCTCATGTAAGGAGCAACATCTTCTTCACATCTACCCTGTCGAGACTATTCAGGATCCCACAAACTATGATGGGCAAGTATCCTGGTCTTCTGTTTTATTTGAGGGATGAATATTGAGCAAGATGTCAAGATGAATTGGAACATAGAACATATAAAAATACAGCGCAGTACAGGCACCTTGGCCCTCAATGTTGCACCGATCCAAGCCCACCTAACCTACACTAGCCCACTATCCTCCATATGCCTATCCAATGCCCGTTTAAATGCTCATAAAGACGGAGAGTCCACCACTGCTACTGGCAGGGCATTCCATGAGCTCACGACTCGCTGAGTAAAGGGCCACTCACCTTTTTTTCATCAAAATGGGTTGTTCAGTATCCATTTAAGATAGAAGAGAGGTTCACAATTTAATGTTTCACCTTAGGAATGGCTAAGGTATGCAACTCTCTGACTGTGCAACTCTCCTTTAATACTGCACTGGAATGTCAGCCTGTATCTTGTGTTGAGCATTTTTGAACATACAGCCGCTGAAAATGTGTTGCTGGAAAAGTGCAGCAGGTCAGGCAGCATCCAGGGAACAGGAGAATTGACGTTTCGGGCATAAGCCCTTCTTGAGGAAGGGCTTATGCCCAAAACGTCGATTCTCCTGTTCCCTGGATGCTGCCTGACCTGCTGCGCTTTTCCAGCAACACATTTTCAGCTCTGATCTCCAGCATCTGCAGACCTCACTTTCTCCTTGAACATACAGCCCTCTGGCTGACTGAGTACGCGATGGAAGTGCTGCCACTGAGTTATCGATACCCCAAGTGGATCTGTCTACTTCTCCAATTCTGGATCTCTGATGTTAATGGCTGCACTATTGGCTGCAGTAATTTCAGCTGTTTCGGCCCAGAGTTCTGCAATCCCTTGTTGAAATGTCCCCTTGAGGATGCTCTTGGTCACCTGTTTTCCTATCTCTTGTGCGATTCAGTTTCAAAGGTTTTATTGATAACACTCTTAATTTGTGCCTTGGGACTTTTTGTAACAGTAAGGGCACTACATAAATAAATGCAAGTTGTTGTAGTTGGGAAGAGGAAGTAAATGTAACTTGAAGACAAACCCATTAGAAATTGAGCTACCCAGAACTCGTAAGAATTTGGATACAAAACTGCAATGCTTGGAGGAGAAGAGATGGAACACATTGTTAATTTGTCTCATCTTTTGCACAGAGAATGATAAATACATGAAATAGTCAATTCAAGGTAACAGAGCATGTAGAGAATATACATATTTGAATTGATGGCAGAGATTTGTCTAACAGTCTATTGCATTGCAGACATCGAAATGAATGGACTTTTCTTATAGCTAGGCAGATGAAATACTTGAAAATAAATGTTTGTGACAAGTGGGCTTTGAACAAATATTTGATTCCCATATTCAGATCTGGTAACCACCATGAAAGCATCTTTCAATGATGCACTCGAGTGAGTCTGACTTTCTGGAGTTGATATGTTCAGTGTTATATTAGCTTCAGTTGTAATTGCTGCATATACATGTGACACTCTCTCCAGTTTTAGTGTTATATTTCTAATTCCATCTCACAAATGTAGATGCTCGTTCCTGTTTTACCCTATCCCAGAAAGCAGCAGTGCTTTTCCAGGGGACGCTGGTCACCCAAAAAGCAACCGTAATGGAACCAAACGTTTGTCATTATAACAATATCATCCAATTCTCCATTGAACTGTAGAAAGGACCTGCAGAAATCATGTGAGCAAATTTGTCTCAGAAAACCAATGGGAAGTTTGAATTATAAATGAGCACATTGATCTTAGCAAGACCTAAGAAGCTTTGATCTGACAACGAAAGGGCCATAGAATGTGTTATGGATACATTCCAATAGATTACACAGCAGAGGGTAGTGATTTATTATTTAATTTAAGATTGCTGTCACACGGAATGACATTGCTATGCTATACAATCAAGGGACCGTTCATTTCAACGTGCCTAGAACAGTGATTGAGCTCCACATAAGTTTACGTCCACTGTTCCTCATCTAACCGTATCAGCATAACTTCTGATTCATTCCTCTCTTAAATGGATCCATGCTGTTAATCTGAACTAATCCTTGTAGTGGTGAATTCTACATTGAATTCACTCCCTGGATAAGAGTATTCCTCCTGAATTCCCTATTGGATTCGTCAGTAACTAGCATTTACTTGTGCCCCTAATGATGTTTTTCCACTTTTGGAGAAACATTTTTACTATATCAGCCCAAACACCATTTCTAATATGTCACCAAAAAAGAAAATAGTCCCACCAAATGTATTCCTCATTTCAGTTATCATTCTTGTGAAGCTGTTGTGCACTATCTTGAGTGGCACTGTCTCCTTTCTATAATAATGACACAACATCTATTCACTGTGCTGTAAGTGTCATGTATCTATGGTTGTATATAAATTAAAAATAACTTTTCTGCTTTACAGTTCTATTTCTCTAGAAATGAGCCCCATTAATGTGTTTCCATTTTCAATTATTAATCTGTATCACTATTTTTTGTGATTTGTAACTTTTGATCACTTAACTCCAGTTTAAACACTTTTTATCCAATATATGTAATCTTCTTATTCCTCCTACCAAAATGCACAGCCTCATACTTTGTATGTCGAAATTTACTTCTTAATAACCTGCCAAGGATATAAGTTTATTCATTGTTGTGCTCCTAGCTAGGCTAATGCTCTATGTTTATCTGGGATGGCTATAATTTGTCTCTTTTAGACCCATTTCTGCATTGGCTTGATACTTTTTCTTTAGCTAATGTCTCTTTTTGAGACCTTGGAAGAAGCTGTTAACTTATCCCACTTACTATTTAAATTGTGGTACATATTGGCACTGATGATATAGCCAGGAAACGGATTGAGGATCAGAAAAGTGACTACAGAGAGTTAGGTTGGAAGCTGAAGAGCAGGCTGAGTAGAGTAGAGATCTCAGGTTTGCTACCGGTGCCAAGGGACAGTGAAGAGAGGAACAGTCAGCGAATGCAGCTTAACACATGGCTGCGAGGCTGGTGCAGGAGGGAGGGTTTCAGATACCTAGATCATTGGGATACCTTCTGGGGATGGTGGGACCTGTACATGAAGGACGAGTTGCAACTGAACTGGAGGGGCACAAATGTTCTGGGTGGGAGATTTGCTTGTGTGATTCGGGAGGGTGTAAACTAGTTTGGCAGGAGCGTGGGTATCAGAACTACATATCTGAGAGGGGAACAGTTGCAGATAGGGTAATGACAGGATCTAGTGAATCTATTGGGAAGGTTTCTCACATGATGAAACAAAGGGATCGGTTAAAGTGTGTCTGCTTTAACGCAAGGGGTATCAGAAATAAGAGTGACAAACTTAGAGCATGGATCAGTACTTGGGGCTATGATGTTGTGGCCATAATGGAAAAATGCAGGTGTAGCAGAGTTGTTGTTATGGGTGATTTCAACTTTCCCAATATTGACTGGAACCTCCAAAGTGCAGATGGTTTAGATGGAGCCATATTTGTCAGGTGTGTTCAGAAGGGTTTCCTTACTCAGTATGTAGACAGACCGATGAGGGGAGGGGCCATTTTGGATTTGGTGCTCGGCAATGAGCCAGGACAGGTGTCAGATCTCGCGAAGGGAGAGCACTTTGGTGAAAGTGATCACAACTGCCTCACATTTAACATAGCCTTGGAGAGAGAAAGGAGCAGTTACCGAGGGAAGATATTTAATTGGGGAAAAGGAAATTATGACACTATCAGACAGGAGTTGGGAAGTACAGAATGGGAGGAATTGTTCCACAGAAAGGGCACAGCAGACATGTGGAGACTATTTAAGGAACAGTTGTTATGAGTGATGCACGAATTTGTTCCTCTGAGACAGGTAAGAAGGGGCAAGATTAAGGAGCCTTGGATGATGAGAACAGAGGAGCTTCTTATCAAAAGGAAGAAGGCAGCTTACATTAGGTGGAGGTAGCAAGGATCGAGCACAGCTTTACAGGATTACAGGCTTGCTAGAAAGAAGCTCAGAAATGGACTGAGGAGAGCCAGGAGGGGGCATGAAAAAGGCTTGTCAGGAAGGATTAGAGAGAACCCAAAGGCATTTTACTCATACGTGAGGAATAAGAGAATGATCAGGGAGAAGGTAGGGCCAATCAGGGATAGCGAAGGGAACCTGTGTATGGAGTCTGAGCAGATAGGGAAAGCCATAAATGAGTTTTTTGCTTCAGTTTTAACTAAGGAAAGGGACCTTGTTGTGAATGAGAACTTTGAGGAGCTGGGATACAGTCTTGACCAGATCAAGATTGATGAAGTTGATGTGCTGGAAATTTTGGAAAACATTAAGGTTGATAAGTCCCCAGGGCCAGACCAGATTTACCCTAGGCTGCTCCGGGAAGTGAGAAAGGAGGTTGCTAAGCCACTGGTGAGGATCTTTGCCTGCTCACTCTCCATGGGAGACATACCGGAGGATTGGAAGGAAGCGAATGTTGTTCCTCTTTTCAAAAAAGGTAACAGGGAAATCCCTGGCAAATAAGGACCAGTCAGTCTTACATCTGCAAAGTTTTGGAAATAATTCTGAGGGATAGGATTTATGACTATTTGGCAAATCATAGCATGGCTTTGTGAGGGGCAGGTCATACCTCACAAACCTTATTGAGTTCTTTGACGAGGTGACAAGATAGGTCGATGAAGGTCAAGCAGTGGATGCGGTGTATATGGACTTCAGCAAGGCATTTGATAAGGTTCCCCACGGTAGGCTCATTCATAAAGTCAGGAAGTATGGGATACAGGGAGATTTGGCGATCTGGATTCAGAATTGGTTGGCTGACAGAAGGCAGAGAGTGGTTGTAGATGGAAAGTATTCTGCCTGGAGGTCAGTGTTGTGTGGGGTCCTGCAGGCTCAAAGTTGCCACCCAAGTGGATAGGGTTGTTAAGAAAGCATATGGTGTTTTGGCTTTCATTAACAGGGGGATCGAGTTTAAGAGCCGTGAGGTTTTGCTGCAGGTCTACAAGACCCTAGTGAGACCACACTTGGAATATTGTGTCCAGTTCTGGTCACCCTACTATAGGAAAGGTACAGAGGCTTTGGGGAGTGTGCAAAGAAGGTTTACTAGGATGCTTCCTGCACTGGAGGGCTTGTCTTATGAAGAAAGGTTGACTAAGCTCGGACTTTTCTCTCTGGAGAGAAGGAGGAAGAGAGGTGACCTGATCGAGGTATACAAGATGATGAGTGGAATAGATAGAGTCAATAACGAGAGACTTTTCCCCAGGGCAGGATTGACTGGTAGGAGGGGTCATATTTTTAAGATATTAGGAGAAAGGTGACTACTGGACATGCACATGGATAGCAGTGAATTGAGGGGTGCGAAGGTCTAGTTATTTTATTTAACATTAGGATTAATCCTCGGCACAACATTGTGGGCCAAAGGGCCTGTGCTGTGCTGTGCTTTTCTATGTTCTATGGGTTACTTCATGTTGTATACTCACCAGCCTTGTAGGATGTCATCCTTGTTGGACATTGCTGTCCCCTCAAACAGAATTTTCCTGAGTTTACTGTGTGCACCAGATTTCATTTAACAACCATTACAGCAGTAATTAACTCCCCAAAATTCTTGCACAGAAAAATAACAGGGAAACGATATGAGAAATGCAGATGTCATGATGCCCATTGAACAAGGTTTGTGTAAAGATTTGTCTATAAGACACTGCAGCACTCCCGACCTATGAAGGGAAGAAGTAGAACACGTCTACAGAGTATTTGCCAAGAACGGGTATCCCTGCAACTTTATCTGCAGATGCCTAATAGACAGATAACTAACGAAGACATGCCACGACCTAACTCACTAGCCACACTACTTTATATAAAAAATATCTCAGAATTGACAGCCAGATTTCTGCATCGAAAGCCCATAAACCAGCAGCCATGTTCAGACAACTCACCAGGACAAAAGACCCGAAACCCATCATGTGCAAGATTAATGTAATTTGCAGGATTCCATGCAGAGACTGCATGGAACACTATACATGGCAAACGGGCAGAAAACTAGCAATCTGCAGCCATGAACACCAACTGGCCACTAAATGCGTGACCAGGTATCCCTAGTAATCATGCATACAGATGACAAGGACCACAAATTCGATTGGGACAACACAACGATCATAGGACAAGCTAAACAGAGGACAGCCAGAGAATTCCTGGAAGTATGGCACTCATCTGTGGACTCCATTAGCAAACACATCGACCAAGACCCAATGAACCGGCCACTACAACGAACAACTGGAACCGGCAACGGAAGCAGCAGAAACGGAACCCAATAAATCCCAGGCGACACAGTGCACCAGCCCTTCACAGGAGGCTCCAAAGCACTGAAAATGTCACCTAGACAGGGGGCGAAGCATCTACAAGTCAACTTCCCAGCTTGGCGAACATACCCACAACCACAATGCCCATTGAATAATTTATCTGGTATCAAATGTACCCGATTATCAGAGCATTGTGTTTTGGAAATAAGAAGGGTTTGTTCTTAGGAATGAAAACCAACCTGTGAATAAAAGCAAGTAAGGGGACAATGGTCATCTGAAGTTCATTCGCTGTCCTATGGCCATTGACCAAAGGTTCAGATAGATTGACACAGCACAAGCTACCAGTCTCCCAGAAAGATGATATAACAGTAGGTACTTGGGAGGAGAGGGCATTTATTTTTGGGACTTCTCATCAAGCAGTTCCTGTAGGCAGCAGTTCTCACCAGGCAGTCCCTGGAGCACAGTTTTCATTGAGCATTCCTCATCAGGCAGATGTAAGAACCAGGGAAGAGTTCCCTAACACCTCAGCTAGCGAGCAAACTACTGCCCCCACCACTCCAACAAGACTAAAACATTCTGTGATAACAGCCTTTTTGTCCTCTGGTATTAATGAACCATCCCCAGATGTCACATTGTATACTTTCTTTATCTAATTAACTCATGCATCCTATTTAAACGGCTGCTTCTTAATACAGTTAATAAACTATCAGAAATTACAAATTGTTGGCTGCCTATATAGTTAGTTGTGACTGGGACCCCCTTAAAATCAAAATCCTCTCTGATACGTCCATTGTCTTCTCTCTGGCTTTCTTCTAAGCCAGAAGTCAAAATACACAAGTTATAGTCCAATAAGTCTAGCACCGTCTTATTTTTGATTTTTTTGTAATTATGTCTTAATTAATCAGATTATAGGTCATTCTTTCATTTACTATTCAACTGTTGATACTTTACCCTGTCACAAAGCTAGTCCTTTTTTTGCTAAAAGCTGTTCCTCGGCTCAAGGAGACTCTGTCCTTGATATTTTTCAGAGGGGCAATAAGCCTAGCCAGACTCCAATCAGTCTGGTTTGGTACAGAGTTGAAAAGAATTTGAGAGGCCTTTTGTTTATGTGTAAACAGATGAGATTCAGGCCAAAGTGGTCATGTTTTAGAGGTGACCTGTATAATGAAAGGGGAGTAGTCAGCTCTCTAGCTAGCTGAGCGGAGCAGTTTAGTTCAGTCTTGAGCTGGTTGGAAGTTCAACAGGGAACTGTGTGGAAACTCTCTCTCTCTCTCTTTGCCCTTCAACTTCAACTTGTAAGCATGTGTTCCATTTATACTGGGTTTTAAAAGGAGTTTACTTATTGGGACTGTTGTATATGCTTGGAACAGCAAAATTAAGTCTAGTTGGATAGGCTGAGTTCTGTCGGGGTTCTTTATTCTGTTCTTTGTGTTTCATTATGTAATTTTGTGAATAAAATTTTGTCTGAATTAAAATCTAGGAGTCAACTTAGCTATTTTACTCCGGGTAATTTACCAAAACAAATTGCAAAGTTATGGATTGGGGCTGCCTGCTTAAGAATGTTTTGAGTGGCCTGGCCTAGTCCATAACAACTCACACTGTCTGACACTTTTGCTCACCTGCAAAAACTCGTTATTCAGCCTGTCAAAACTCCACTCGCACCATTTGTACTATCTTTTGAGACTCTTAATCACCTGGAATTATCTTGCAATGATAATTCTCTCCACCTCTTGTTCTGTACATGTGCACTTCCCTCCACTTCACCTGATGAAGGAACAGTGCTCTGAAAGCTTGTGATTTCAAATAAACCCGTTGGACTATAACCTGGTGTTGTGTGACTTCCGACTGTGTTTGCCCCAGTCCGACACCAGCACCTCCATGTCATTTCTTCTAAGCAACACAGGACTTGCCCCTTGCCTTCATTGGTTGCTGGTAATAACATTTTTGCTGTGAAGTATCACTTCTCTCTGAATTAACCTGCTTCTGGGTTCTCTCTCACTCTTGTGCTCTCTCTTCTCTCTCTCTCTCTCTCTCTCCCTCCCCCCAAAGAACTGACACTAATTTTCTTGCTATTCTTTTTCCCCAATGGGCTGTACAACAGCATACAGAAGTAGAAAAGAGGAAGGAAGTGCATAAAGTTAGACTACAAGGCAGTACTAGGAAATGGAATATTTCCCTTTCAGATAGAAATGTTAAGAGGAAGCAATAAATTGTTAACAATAGGGTATTCTAAAGTAAGGCTATTGTGCATGAATGTGACGCATAGTGTGTAGTTTATGCAATTGATGAGTTACCAATACAGATTGCCTTGTGGAAATATGATGCTGTGATTATAATGCAGACCTGACTCAAAGGAATAGTTAAGTTGTATAATTAGTAAAAGGCTGATAAAAGGAGGAATGGAGACAATTTTGGACCAAAACGGGCAACATTTGACTGAGGGAATTAATTGAACACTTTGCTTCTGTTTTTACCACAGAACAAGATGCTACAAAAGTCGTGATGAAAGAAAAGAGTTTAGAAATAATAATGAGGCAACATTTGAGAGGCTTTTCTGTATTTGGAGTTGATAAGGAACCTGGATCTGATGGGATGCATCACAGGATACTGAAGGAAGTGAGAGTAGGAATTGTGGAGGGATTGGTTATTGATTTTGTTAGTCATCCTTGGACACAAGGTGGTGCTAGAGGTCAGGAAAATTCCAAATGTTACATCTTTGTTCAAAAAAACGAGTGAAAAAATAAGCCCAGGAACTACAGACCATTCGGTTTAACCTCAGTTGTGGACAAGCTTCTAGAAACAATAGGTCCAGGCAAAATTAGTAGTTATTTGAAAAAATGTATGTTAATTAAGAAAAGTCAGCATGGATTTAAGGGCAAATTTAACTAATTTGATGGATTTTTTTTAGCAGAGGTAACAGAGGATTGATGAGGGTAATTCTGTTGATGAGATGTACAGAGACTTGCAGAAAATATTTGATAAAGTGTTGCACACTGCAATTTGAATTTGTAATGGAGGATAAAAATGAACAGAAGCAATGGAGTGACAGGCATCAACGTGGTTGTTAATAGATATTTCTTAGACGAGAGGAAAATTTGCAGTAGAGTTCCCTAGAGGTCATTATTGGGACTCTTGCTCTTCCTCACATATTGTAACAACTTTGTTCCAGGGCACAAATTCAAAATGTACAGATGATATGAAACTTGGAAGCATTGCAAACTGTGAAAAGGATGGTATGGAATTTTGAAAGGGTTTAAACAGGCTGGTAGACAATGACAGATGAAACTGATTGCAGAGAAGTGAGAAGTGATTCATTTTTATTCAGAACAACTTGTAGAGACAATGTAAAACCACAGATGCAATTCTAATGAAGATGCAGCTGAGCAGAGAGATTTTGATGTATAAATATGTAAATATGTGCATGAATCATTGAATGTGGCAGGACAGGTTGGGAAAGCAATTCACAAAGGGAAAAAAGTCCCAGGCTTTATTAATAGGGACATTGCATGTAAAAGAAAAAAGGTTGTGTTAAATTTGGTTGGGGCTCAATTGGAGTATTGCAAGAGGTTCTGGTCACTACATTTTAGGAAAGGTCTGAAGGCATTGGATTGTGGGCAGATAAATATTTATAAGAATGGTCTTAGTGATTAGAAACTTCAGTTATGTAGGTAGATTGCAAAAGTTGAGGCTGTTTTCTTTCAAGCAGAGAATATCATGTGGGGTCTAGATAGAGGAGATAGGGAACAAAGTTGAAATGTCGAAGTAAACAGTGAGCAGTACAATTGATTTATCTGAAAGTTCTGCTGTAACGTTTCTCTGTGGTTGGCTAATGATAGTACCCCTGAAATCTGCAGTATGGAGTCCATGCTGGTGGCACTACCAGTTTCTAGTATAAGATGGGGAAAAGCTTTTGAGCCATATGCACGCACAGGTTCCATTTCATATGCTGCTGACTAAAAACTTAAGTAAGAATTTGGAAGATGGCCATAGTTAACTGATTTAGAGTTCTGTGTTGAGAAGATGCTAGATATTAGAGGAGAGGGAGAGGAGAATTCCTCTTACTGTGAAGTCAACAACAAACAATTTGTCTTTAACTGTCCCAATACATCCTTGAAACAATTTGCGCTCTTCAAACAAGTGGTACTTAAAAACCTGAACTGTATCTGAGTTCAATATTTAACCTTTACCTTGAATGTTTGTGTTCTACCACTATGAAATTCACATACCTTTGAAAATCTTGTTCACATTCACACGGTAGTAACAAATGTTTCCAATCATTGACTTTATTTTCCAAGTAACCTCTAACATGGCATATTGCAAAGACAGCTTTGACATGTTGAAAAGTGAAAACTACTAGCTAAACTTACTTTTACCAGTAGGCAGTGGATTTAATTTACATTTTCAGGTTTTGTTTTAAGCAAATGCCACTATGGCCCTTGTAGCCATTGGTCTGATGCACATTTTAAAGCCTGTAGTTTGTTTCTAAGAACTTTGTGGGCGGCACGGTGGCACAATGGTTAGCACTGCTGCCTCATTGGAAACCTCCATGGTGCTGCAGTGCTTATAAAAATTAACTGATTCAACTATACAGCTTTAAATAAAGGGGTGGTAGGTATAGGACAGATGTTAGGGGTAGATTCTTTACTCAGTGAGTTGTGAGTTCATGGAATGCCCTGCCAGTAGCAGTGGTGGACTCTCCCTCATTATGGGCATTTAAACGGGTATTGGATAGGCATATGGAGGATAGTGGGCTAGTGCAGGTTAGGTGGGCTTGGATCGGCGCAGCATCAAGGGCCAAAGGGCCTGTACTGCGCTGTATTTTTCTATGTTCTGTGTTCTATGTTCTATGTATATGAAATTGGTCTGTTCTGGTTGTTACCTATAAATATGGATTTCTAAATATCATTTCTGTTCAAATCCTCCTGCACGCATATAGGCTTTAGGCATTTTCAATATCACTACTTCCTTTCCAAGGAGTCATATACCATGTAGCAAAAGAAGTTTATTTTTTCTGAATGTATAGTAAGCCTTGAAACTCCTTTGAAGTTCAATTTATGGGGTGATGCTTTGTGAATTTGTTGTTGATGTTCCTAAAGGATGGAGCTCAATTTAACAAATGTTAAGCTTTGAACTATGTTAATAATGGTGTAATTAGATTAATTACTTACAGTGTGGAAATAGGCCCTTCGGCCCAACAAGTCCACACCGACCCTCCGAAGAGCAACCCATCCAGACTATTTTTTTTAATGTACTTTTCATTTACAAATCTAAATTACTCAGTGAGCCTTTCAATAGTCATTACTGCAGCAGGGACTTCATTTCAAATTTTCTTTCAAATTCAGGTTCTAATCTGCACTTTTAATTCTATTTGTTAGTTTCCTTGTTCAAAATACACAATGAACTGACCAATTCTATCCATGATAATATTCAGCCAAGCAAATGTTCTGTCACATTGGAGAATCTTTTCTTCCAGTGCTGTCCCAAGGTGGCCTCAAGATCTCTTGCTCTGGTTATTTCACAGGAAGCTATGTTCGTGTTTTATTCCTGTGGAAGCGCTTTCTTTCTGAAAGAAGCTAAGCTGTATGTCAGAATAATCTCGCACAATATAGAGTCATAGAAATATACAATTTGGAAACAGACTCTTAAGTCCAACTTGTCCATGCCAGCCACATATCCTAAATTAATCTAGTCCCATTTGCCAGCATTTGGCCCATATCTCTCTAAACCGTTCCTATTCATATACCCATCCAGGTGCCTTTTAAATGTTGCAATTGTACTAGTCTCCACCAATTCCTCTGGGAGCTCATTCCATACACGCATCACCCTCTGCATGGAATAGTTGCCCCTTGGATTGTTTTATATCTTTCCCTTCTCACCCTAAACCTATGCCCTCTAGTTCTGGACTCCCCCACCCCAGGGAAAAGACTTTGTCCATTTATCCTGTCTATGCCCCTCATAATTTTGTAAACCTCTATGAGGTCACCCCTCAGCCTCTGACTCTCCAGGGAAAACAGCCCCAGCCTATTTAGCCTCACCTTATAGCTCAAACCCTCCAACCCTGACAACATCCTTGTAAATCTTTTCTAAAACCTTTGAAGTTTAACAACATCTTTCCTATAGCAGGGATACCAGAACTGAACACAGTATTCCAAAAGTGGTCTCACCAATGTCTTGTACAGCTGCAACATGGCCTCCCAACTCTTATATTGAATGCACTTACCAATGCGGGCAAGCATATCAAATGTCCTCTTCACTGTTGTCTACCAGCAACAAGGAATTATGAACCTGCACCTCAAGGTCTCCTTATTCCACAATGCTCCCCAGACCCTTACCATTACAATGTATAAATCCTGCTCTGATTTGCAAAATGCAGGACCTCACATTTATCTAAATTAATCTCCATCTGCCACTCCTTGGCCCATCTGATATTTTCACTATGGTGGGATTTGGAATATAATGATGGTGTAATTGATATTGCTTTAACATTAACAGAGTAAATCAAAAGAAGAATTTGAATGAGAAAGACTCAAGGAATATTGTAAAGAGAGAGGTCTCACACACTAGAATAAAATTGTATTAAATTACCTATAATGTAAGGATTTAGATAAAGAGTGTTACTTGACTGAAGAGAGAGCCTTATTAGAAGGATGTACTAGGACACCAGAGACCCAGAAGTGAGGTAACCTAATAATGACAAAAAACCTGCAGATGCTGGAATCTAAGGTAGACAAACAGGAGGCTGGAAGAACACAGCAATGCAGGCAGCAGTGGGGAGAAGTCAACATTTTGTGTATAACCCTTCTTCAGGACTAGGGGTGGGGATAGAGGGAGCTATAGATAAAGGGGTGTGGGGAGTTGGTGTGTAGGGTGGGAAGAGTAGTAGAATGGTGAGGTAAGGATAGGTGAACACAGGTAATGGATACAAACTGGTTAGTCAACTGGGAGGAAGGAATCCAGTTGATGATTGGAAGGAGGGGTCCGTAAGTAGGTTGGAAGGGAGGGAATGGGGATGAAAAGGAGCTGAGGGATGGTTGGGAAGAACATGAGCAGCCTACAGCCCACAGTTCTCCAATTTCTAATAACCTTCCCAGCCATCCCTCAACTGCCTCTCCAGCCCTGCCCCCTTCCTTCCTGCCACCAACCACATTCATCCCTCCCATCAATCAACCAGGCCGTACCCACCACCTGCGTTGACCTATCACAACCTTATCATTCTGCCCCCTCCCCACCCTAAACCCCGACCACTTCCCCCCCCCTTTTTCCATTGTTATCTGTATCTCCCCCTACTCCCATCTCCATTCCTGAAGAAGGTTTATACCTTAAATGTTGAATTTTCCACCTCCTGATGTTGCCTGACTTGCTGTGTTCTTCCAGCCTCCTGTTTGGCAACCTAATAAAACCCAGTAACCCTCAACAGTGTAAACACACACAATCTAACAATACCATGAATTGTCGAACTATTCTAATAGTGAGGCCAGCGTTAAGCTTTGAATAAAACCAGGTGACAGCAAGGGGAACATTCAGACCAGGTTCTGAATCTGACCTCAGTCAATGAGGCGCAACAATAAAGGAGGAAATGCTGAGGTCCTAGCCAGGAATAAAATCATAGAGATGTACAGCACAGAAACAGACCCTTCAGTCCAACCCGTCCATGCCGACTAGATATCCCAACCCAATCTAGTCCCACCTGCCAGCACCCGGCCATATCCCTCCAAACCCTTCCTCTTCACATACCCATCCAGATACCTTTTAAATGTTGCAATTGTACCAGCCTCCACCACTTCCTCCATTCCATACTCGTACCACCCTCTGTGTGAAAAAGTTGCCCCTTAGGTCTCTTTTATATCTTTCCTCCCTGACCCCATCCCACCACCACCCTCTGCCTTCTACCTTCGAGCCAGTTCTGTTTTAACATAAAGCAGCAGAGTAGAGAGAGTGCAGAGGATGGGAATGAACTTTGGAAGAGTTCACATTAGGAAGACTCTGGAGGGCAAATTCACTTAGTTGTGAGACTTTGTGTAAATAAAAAAGGGAACAAATCTAAGTACTTCCCCAGGTCAGCGAGATGGCAACTCCAGTGGAGCCATTGATGTAGTGACTGCTGCAGCCAATCAAAGATATGGAAAGGCCACAATGAGTTCTGGAGTGGGAGCACTGGAAGCAGCAGTTTGAGCCTTGCAGAGCTACATTGAACTTACATGTAAAGTAAAAGAGACATCAAATCAACATATTTTTGACTGTTTTATGTCCAATAGCAGATGATATATGCTGGTAAGACAGAGTGTGGTTTTGAAATATTAAGTAATGCATTCAGTCTGAATTTTAGCCCAAAGAGAAATCTAGTCACAGAAAGGACGATGTTCAATCATTAATCTTAGCAACTGGGAGAGCCAATTGAGGTGCTTCCAACATATTGATATTGATGAGCAGGATATTGTGGGTGTGGAGCCTTAAAGGACAAGATAATTGGAGGCTGAATCATAGCAGGTATTAAAGATGAGAAGTTGTCAGATTTCCTTCAATCTAAGAAGGAGCTGATATTCAGAGAGATGATTCACTGTACCACTCAGGGAGTGACTTAGAACCCAAAACCCGTCCAGTCTTCTTAGAAACATCAGGAATAATTTCAACATGATTGTGTTGTCACCCTCCTGAAAGCCTGCCAAAATGCTAAAACAGTGGGAGTCAATGTCATTGACCTTATTAGGCAGTCCAATGTGTGGCTCATAACAACACCAGTTGTCGAGAATTGTGAGCTGAGTGCGATCAATGTGGAAAAATGGGGCACTTCAAGAAATGCTGTAAAGCAGCAACAATTTCATTGCTACAGAAACAGAGAAAAATGTTTTACCAAAGGGAAAATTTCACCATATGGGGAAGAAAATGTCCAAGAAATTGAGGAAAATGATGTCAGTATTCTTAGGTGAGTTCAGACAGTGTCAACAGAGTCTGAACCAATATCTGAAAAGCAGAAGGGTTTGAACCAGAATTTAAACTTGACGTGAGGCAGCTGTTTGGCCTGGCTGACAGCGTGCTGTCATTAAAGTCATAATGAATGCAGTGAATGCTTGACTTGTGAATATAAGATTGCAAGGACATGGGTTTTTTAGGTGTGCACTCAAATCACCAAGAAGCTCAGTTGCAACGGACACAATAATAATGGAAGATTCAGAATATATCATTCTTACATATAAGTGGATGTATTTGACTGTCATCTTACAGAGACTGGCTAAGTGCTGCAAGAAGAGAATGGAAGAGCATTTTAATAAGAATTTCCAAAATTGCCCAGAGACTTAGGCAAATTAAAACAGGAGCACCACATTCCACTGCAAGAAGATGCTAAATCCATTTTTCAATTTACCCCAAGGGAAATTCATCACTCCTCTGTTAAAGCTCAGTTAGACAGGATGATGAAAAGCAGGGTCAAAGCAGAACTGACATAATGGTGCTTGTAACACTTCCCAAACTAACAGCAGAACCGTGATTGTGTGCGGATCTCACTCAGTTAACAAAGGAGGTTGAAGAAAAATTCATCCAAATTTGGCTGGTGACTGCAAGTTGGCCAAGTTAGCAAAAAGCCAAGTTCTTTACTAAATCAGACAGAAAGGGTGGATTTTGACAGATACTTCTAGTCCAGAGGTCAATGCTGACTGCATTCATCACACCATTCCAATGGTATTTAATCAACCACATTGCTGTGGGACTGGAATCAGATTTGCGGCCAGACCAGGTACGGAAGGCAATTTCCTTCCAAAAGGACGTTAGATGGAACAGGAATACCTGTGTAGTTCATATCAATATAGCTTTAGCAGAACTATTTCACAATTGAAAAGGAAACACTGACTGTTACAGGAAGTGTGAATGATTTGCAGTCATCTGTTGGGATTGATATTTACGAGCAAGACTGAGCATAAGTCATTAGCAACATTACTACCGTTAAAGGAAATTGCAACAATGCCATTATGAGTGCAGAACAAAGAATCAGACTTAGACTAAAGAGATAAGACCATGTAATGGTGTATGTTTCAGGCAAGACACAAGTAATGGCTTGAATACTGTCGAGGGCAACAATGGATCAAGCTGACACGAGACTGAACTTTTACGGAAGAAGGGATGGTTTGGTGGCTCAGTGAATAGCACTGCTGCCTCACAGTGCCAGGGACCCAAGTTGATTCCACCTTTTGGGTGACTGTCTGTGTGGAGTTTGCACATTCTCTCAGTGTCTGGGTGAATTTCCTTCGAGTGCTCCGGTTTCCTCCCACAGTCGAAAGATGTACAGGTTAAGTGGATTAGCTGTGCTAAATTGTCGTGTCCAGGGATATGCGGGCTAGGTGGGTTAGCCATGGGAAATGCGGGGTTACAAGGTTAGGGTGAACCTGGAAGGGATGTTCTTCAGAGGGTCAGTGTGGACTCGATTGGCTGGATGGCCTGCTTCCACACTGTAGGGATTCTGTGATCTCAGAAAATGGTATTGTACCTGACTGCAGAAATCAATACTTCACTAAGAACTCAGTGAAATTTGTGCGGCTCAGAAATTAGAATAAATCTGGGTGGAAGGGTGTTTGAAATTGTGTCCAGCAGATCATACTGAAAAGGTATCATAAGCACAAACAACAGATAGCGTTGAGGAAAACCTATTGGTGTACAATGATTGGTTGCTTGAGGGTCAATAGAACAAGCAAGTCTAGAATGACTTCATTGTGGAAGAAGAGACCAGATTGGAGAGATAAGAAGAAACGTGCAAAGAGAAAGCTACCTCAGATTTTCGGTCTCTTCATTGCACTTTCAGACCTGATTTAATCTTATAATGTTTTTCCCTGGAGCTTCAAATTACAATGCTTCTATTGCTTTTTGCAGTGGTATTTCTCATTTCCCTTTCCTGCTTGCGGTCACGTGAAGATATGTTTGAATGAGATTCCACAGTAAGAAGTTGGAAGAAAAGCCATATTGCACTTAAAACATTAGCTCTGTTTCTCTCACCCAGATGCTGCCAGACCTGCTGAATTTCTCCTGTATTCTCCGTTTTTATACAAAGAGAGAGGTTTTAGACACTGCACTAGAGAGCTGTGTTCAGAAACTTGGAACATATAGATGTAAATAAAGTGTTATGGCGCTGAAGAGAGTAAAAGAGCTTTATTATAAGGATGAACTAGTTTGCTTGGGAAAACTTAGTAAAAGGCAGCTGATACCATCAGTGTATGTGTAGACAACCACAGATCGACAATACCAAAGAGAAGTATCTAACTATGTTAGAAACTAGATTGGCATGAAGCAATGAAAGAGCAGTTCCCTTTCTAAAGTCTCAGAGCAGTATCTTACCGGACTCTGAGCTGGGATGTGCTATGGTGAGGTGAGTGGTAGAATCAGGACAGATGTTGGGTGAAGCCCATCGTGATGTTAAAATCATATCCTTTTATCTTATCCACTTTTCCCAAGCAGCAAGGCAAGATTCTCGTAAGGCAGCAGTAAGTTGCCTATTGGCGCTCATTATTACTTGTTAAACAACTTCTGAACAGCCGAAATCACCATGAATTATAACCTTATCAAACTCGCCATTTGCAAAATGTGATATGCAAACCAGGGTGGGTTCTTGGTGGGTTCAATTCACTGACTGGTCCAAAAGAAATTCATATTGGAATTGGACACCAACGTCTCAGAGCATGCTCCATGGGCACCAGCTGCACATACCACATCCATGGACATTGACATCCAACATGTGCCAGCCTCTATGAAATCTCATGGCACATTCCCAACCCACTTACAGGACACTTCTGTAGATCAGTGAACGCCTTGGGCTGCATCGACAGTTGTCATTGTAATGCTGCAGCAGAGACACTGTGCACTCAGGGACACACCTCCAGCTTGAAGACTGGACCAGGCTGCATCTCTAGGCTGTTTACTCGCTGTCATAGCACTCATTCCCTATCTGGGAGCAGCATCCCTGCCTTGCCTTTTTGTACATTGCTCTCAAAGCCAGAGAATCTTGGCTCATGTTACAATGGTCTTTCACATTAAGTCAAGGACAGCCTGACTCGGGTTAGTCAGAGTCAGAGTCACTCTGCCATCAAGGAGTGAGGAGTTGAATGACAGGAAGCACACTCCCTGTTTTGACTCTCTGTCCTATTGTGGGCTCTTTTCCTCTTGGAATGAAAGAGAGGCAGGCATTATAAAAGATGCAAGTGGTGGCACACACATTAATGCTGGCACAGGTGGACAAAAGCCCCAACTGACTGAATAGGTAATGCAGAGGTTGTATAGGATTAGTGATATTGCAGTTAGGGTGCGTGAAGGTGACTGGGGATGGTGAACCACAGGGAGTGAGAGTGATAGACCATGAGCCTTGGGGGTATAGTAACGGACAAGAGGGTGAGTATGAGGTATTGGAGAGAGCTTGGGCACATGCTGGAGAACTGGAGAAGATCATTGTCCTTCTTTCTGCAGAGCTGGGCATTCCTTTGGATGCCTGTTAAACCCAGATGGCATCCTCGGACCAGACGAGCATAGTCTGGACGTGTGGCTTCTGCTGCCAATCCTGGGAGAGGAGGGAGCTATTGCCTATGCACCATCCCATCCAATAGGACCTCCAGGATCTGGCCCACACAGCAAGGCACCAATGATCCACTCCCCCTGTCATTCTAGGGGCAAATATCAGCAACTGTGTAGGAAACCACAAACTGGCAGCTTCTTTGAAGCTGGCTCAAGTGCAAGGGACGGCAGTCAATTCAGGGATCTCCGGTGGATGAGGGCATTACTCTGAGAACAGCATGTGCTAAGATGGAGTGGAGATTGGCGTAATTAATACGGTGAGTTTGATAAAGGTAGGGTCAGGCTGTGGCGGCAACCACACCAGCAAACTCGAAATTACTTACAATTAGCCAGAAGACCTTAAGATTCAGATCTCAATTTCTTTTATCAGTTAAATTGAAGTCTGCAGCTTTTTTGCGAGACTGCTGAAACCTGATCAGATCTGATTGCTGCATATTGTTTCAGGCCACTGACACGCCCCTGGAAAATAACATTGATTAGTATCTTCAACTGAGTGAAACCACCTTTTTGTGACTTGGTGTTCAATTTGAAATAGTGTCTGACCATGTCGAATCTCATGGAAAAAGGCTTTGTCTCTGCTTTCATCATTTGTATCACTACATGGTTCAAATACCTTTGGGAAATAAAGTCTTCCACCTGGGTAAGTATTAGCTTAAAATCTTCACTGGAAAAAGGTGGTTAAAACCCTAATTTAAAATGGATGTCAAAGCCATTGACTAATGTATCGGCGTTCATGAGAAGCTTTATCTTAGAATCTCTACAGTGTGGAGACAGATCATCAAGTCCCTTCCCTTGAGGCTGTGCCTTTGGGTCCTAATCTGTCTTACTGGTAGAGACATGTTCTCCACATCCACTCTATCCAGGCCTCTCACTATACTGTATGTTCCAATGAGATTCCCTCCTCATCATCCTTCCAAACTTCATCGAGTAAGATCCAGGGATTTCACCATTCCTTATTTAACAAGCTCTTCGTCCCTGGGATCATTCTTGTAAACTTCCTCTGGACCCCTCCAATGGCCAGCACATCCTTCCTTAGATATGGAGCTCAAAGCTATTCACAATATTCCAAATATAAGTTAACAAATGCTTTATACAGTCTCCCCAGTATACCTCTGCTCTTGAATTCTAGCCTATGTGAAATGAATGTTAAACATTGTATTTTCCTTCCTAACTGCTGACTGAATCTGCATGTTAACCTTAAAAGAATCCTAAATTCAGACTCCCAAGTCCCTTTGTGCTTTAGATTTCCAAAGCTTTTCCCAATTTAGAAAATAGTCTATACCTTTATTCCTCCTACCAAATGCCATAATTTCCCACTTTCCCACATTGTACTTCATTTGCCACTTCTTTGCCCACTCTCCTAGCCTGTCCAGGTCCTTCTACAGCCTTCCTGCTTCCTCAACACTACGTGTCCCTCCGACTATCTTTGTGTCATCTGCAAACTTTACAATGATGCCATCAGTTCCTTCGTCCAGTTAGTTACTGCATAATATGAATAGCTGTGATCCAAACACTGACTCCAGTAGAACTTTACTAGTCATCCTGAAAAAGACTCTTTTATCCCTATTCTCTGTCTTCCGGCAGCCAGTCAATCATCTATCCATACCAATACCTTTCCCCTAACACCATGGATTCTTATCTTATGTAGCAGCCTTCTGTGCAGCACCTTTTCAAAGTCCTTCTGGAAATCCAAATAGATCATGTCCACTGGCTCTCCACCATCTAACTTCACTGCTACCTCTGAACAGATTTGTCACTCATGACTTCTCCTTGATGATACTGTGTTGACTCAGCCCTATTTTACCATGTATTTCCAAGTACTCCACAATCTCAACCTTCCTAATGGACTCTAAAATCTTATTACCGACCATGTCAGGCTAAACAGCCTATATTTTCCTGTCTTCTGCCTCCCTCTCTTCTTAAATAGTGGTACATTAGCCATTTTCCCTCCTGACTCTCATGATTCCAGAAATATCACCATCAATGCCTCTACAATCTCCTCATCTACCTCTTTCAGAATTCTGGGGTGTAGTCCATCTAGCCCAAGTCACATATCCCCCGTCAGAGCTTTCAACTTCCCCACCTTAGTGATGGCATCTTAGGCTCTATCTGCCCTCATTACCCATGCAGCTCTGGCTTTTTTAGTTGTATTTTTCTCTTCATGTGTATTGGCTGCACTCAAAAAATCTCAAGGTAGCCTATTATTTGATCAGACCAATTTTTTATTTTAATTACCTGGGCCAGATTCTTTATCATCTCATTAGGTCTGATCCTCTCCTAATTAATTAATTACTTTTCCTTTGAATTGTTCCTTATTCTTTTGAATAAGAAATCTAACCATCAGAATATTATGATCACTATTCCCTAAATGATCCACTTGAGCAACCTTATTCCCCAGAAGCAGATTCAGCAAAGCTTCTTTCCTCTTGGGTTCTGCAATGCACTGTTATGAAAAAGTCTTCTGGAGATAACCCAGAACCTGCCTCTATCCTTTACAGATAATCAGACTAAATCACAAAATTGGTATAATGCAGAAGGCGGCCATTCAGCCCATTAGTCTATGCCAGCTCCCCAAATGGTCATCTCACCTCTTGCCATTTTCCTACCTTCTCCCCCATATTCCTCTTAGTTCCATTTTAAATGCTGTGATTAAACCTCTGTCCATCACACTGTCTCATGAATTAAATTTCAGACCTAAACTATTTGCTACAAGAAAATGTTTTCCTTCATATTTACTTTTATTTATTTTATTAATAATTTTCTGTCTGTACCCTCTCACTCTTAATCCTTCCATGAGTGAGATTATTTACTCTCTGTTTGCTCTGTCCAGACCTCTTATGGTTTTGAATACAAAATATAGAATACTTTCCCAGGCTTAATCAGGAGAACCAAAGTTCTCCACTTTAACCACTCAAAAGATTTTGTGTTTTTGTGAGCATTAACTTGAAATGGACATTTTCCTATAAAACAAAATGGAGTTGAGGGGTTAGGTGACCTTTTCTTTCCTGCCCTTACACATGTGACTGCAGATCTCGAAGCTAATCTTCATATTGGACTAGTCTTGATGAAGTCATTAAAATGCAAATAGCCTTTCTAGATATATTTTTGAGAAGCCATTAAAATGCAAATGATTATTCCTGCTTTTCTTTCAATGTGTTCACCTCCCCATCTAATTAAAAATAAAACTAGTTTCACAATGCCATTGCTGACTTCCCAATTCCAAATTGAAATCCAGAAAATGGTTGTGAAAAGCTTTATTTTATCAAATTACTGAATATGGTTGAGTGATACTTGGACTTTATAGTCTGACAATGGGCAAACTATCAGAAATTCTTTATAAGATCAATGGCAAACTGACACAAAATAGGTTTTTCAATGAAGGTACACACAGACTAGGCAGCACAGAAGGATTTATGACAATAAAGAGATAATATTCTGATTTAAGAGCATCAATTTTCGACAATGGGTAGGCAGAGAGACAATTTGGTCTTGAACTCTCTACAATTAGGACTTCATTACAGGGCTTCTCTAGACTTGACTAGATTGGAATAGGACCAAATTGCTACAGTGAACATAAATCTGTCCTTTTTAAGAGGGCGGCATGGTGGCACAGTGGTTAGCACTGTTGCCTCACAGTGCCAGAGACCTGCGTTCAATTCCCGCCTCAGGCAACTGATCTCTACAATTAGGACTTCATTACAGGGCTTCTCTAGACTTGACTAGATTGGAATAGGACCAAATTGCTACAGTGAACATAAATCTGTCCTTTTTAAGAGGGCAGCATGGTGGCACAGTGGTTAGCACTGTTGCCTCACAGTGCCAGAGACCTGCGTTCAATTCCTGCCTCAGGCAACTGACTGTGTGGAGTTTGCACATTCTCCCTGTGTCTGCGTGGGTTTCCACTGTGTGCTCTGATTTCCTCCCACAGTCCAAAAAATGTGCAGGTCAGGTGAGTTGGCCATGTTAAATTGTCCGTAGTGTTAGGTGAAGGGGTGAAATGTAGGGGAATGGGTCTGGGTGGGTTGTGCTTTGACAGGTCGGTGTGGACTTGTTGGGCTGGAGAGCCTGTTTCCACACTGTAAGTAATCTAATCTAAAAAAAATGACAGGCCTGCATCATTTCAATCCACACTGGAGAGAAGCAAATATAACATGAAAACACTTAGAGTCATAGAGATGTACAGCATGGAAACAAACCCTTCAGTCTAACTCATCCATGCCGACCAGATTGCTGTACCTAATCTATTTCCACTTGCCAGCACTTGGCCCATATCCCTCCAAACCCTTCCTATTTGTATAGCCATCCAGATGCCTTTTAAATGTTGCAATTGTACTAATCTCCACCACTTCCTCTGGCAGCTCATTCCATACACGTACCACCCTCTGCGTGAAAGGTTTCCCCTTAGGTCTCTTTTATATCTTTTCCCTCTCACCCGAAACCCATGCCCTCAATTTCTGGACTCCCCCACCCCAGGGAAGAGACTTTGTCTATTTTTCCTATCCATGCCCTTCATGATTTTATAAACCTCTATAAGGTTACCCCTCAGCCTCCGACGCACGAGGGAAAACAGTCCCAGCCTGTTCAGCCTCTCCCTGTAGCTCAAATCCTCCAACCCTGGCAACATCCTTGTAAATCTTTTCTGAACTCTTTCAAGTTTCACACCATCTTTCCGATTGGAAGGAGACCAGGATTGCACACAATTTTCCAACAGTGGCCTAACCAATGTCCTGTACAGCCATAATATGACCTCCCAACTCCTGTTCTCAATACTTTGACCAATAAAGGAAAGCATAGCAAACGCCTTCTTCACTATCCTATGTACCTGAGACTCTAGTTTCAAGGAGCTATGAACCTGCATTCCAAGGTGTCTTTGTTCAGCAACACTCCCTTGGACTTTACCATTCAGTCCAGCTAAGTCCAGCTAAGTCCAGCTAAGTCCAGCTAAGATTTGCTTTCCCAAAATGCAGCACCTTGCATTTATCTAAATGAAACCCCATCTGCCACTTCTCAGCCCATTGGCCTAACTGATCAAGATCCTGTTGTAATCTGAGTTAACCTTCTTCGCTGTTCACTACACCTCCAATTTTAGTGTCATCTGCAAACTTACTAACTATACCTCTTATGCTCATATCCAAATCATTTATATAAATGACAAAAAGTTGTGGACCCAGCACCGATCCTTGTGGCACACCACTGCTCACAGGCCTCCAGTCTGAAAAACAATCATCCACTACCACCCTCTGTCTTCTATCTTTGAGCCAGTTTTGTATCTAAATGGCTAGTTCTTCATGTATTCCATGAGATCAAACCTTGAAATCATAAGGCCTAAATATCTGTTGCTTTTATAATTGCAACCTTTTCTTTGTTGTGTACATATTTGTATGAGTGTGTGTATGGATGTAGTTGCATATTTAGGTCTCAAACAATTAACTTTTATCAGTTTCTTAAAAACTTGCAAGAAAACCTGGCATTTGCCTGCTTCTGAAAATGATATCTCTCAGGGATTAAAACATGCTGGCTTTGGGCGGTCAAGACATTACGAGAGAAAGGGAACCATTCCTGTCACCTTTCACTATCTATAATATCTATTTCCTTACAATATACTGCTTCAGTTTATTTCTCAGTGGGCCTCAGAATATACCCATAGGATTGTAAAGCAGAGAAAATAGGACATCATCAGCAACCTTTTGATTTATCCATTTGGTTGCTTGAGCATGGAAAGCCTAATCAGGGATAACACTGGAAGCAGAATTCAGACTTTTAAAAGGGAATTGAGGAAGAGCATATGGGGGTGGAACAGTGGCTCAGTGGTTAGCACTGCTGCCTCACAGCGCCAGGGACTCGAGTTCAATTCCGCCTCGGGCAACTGTCTGTGTGGAGTTTACACATTCTCCCCGTGTCTGTGTGGGTTTCCTCCCACAATCCAAAGATGTGCAGTTTAGGTGAATTGGCCATGCTAAATTGTCCATAGTGTTTGGTGCATTAATCAGGGGTGAATGTAGGGGAATGGGTCTAGGTGGATTGCTCTTTGGAGGGTCGGTGTAGACTTGTTGGGCCGAAGGACCTGTTTCCACACTGTAGGGAATCTAAACATTCATCTAAACAAATAGGAACTAATTTGCCTCATTTCCCTGCTCTGTGATTCAATCAGCCTACTGTGCTACGTGGCTGAATTTTCCCTGTCCCTGAAGGACGTGGGCAATGATCAGAGATTTGGGAAAATATGATGAGTTTGAAAAAATGAGATTCTCAACATTGAGAAAATAAATTCCGATCCTTCAACCAAGATTTTGAACAGCAATGCTGGTGAGCATTGGAATGTCTATTTGCATGTATTTGCATCTTATTAATATCACATTCTGCCTCATTTGTATGCATGCTCCTAAATGGAAACTAGAGGGTGAAGATGTCCGATATAAAAGTCCAAGCATGTACCTGGTAGCTTCAGTTTCCCGCCTACTCCTCCAAGGATCCATTTAGACAGCAGTCCCCAACAGCTCAGGGTACAGTCCATCAATAGTGACTGCCGGCCTCACCACCCTGTCCAGAGAGTTTGGCATTTGACACACACCAGTCTTGCCATATAATGGCACTTCTCTGACCCATTTAGAATACGGTTCTCCACTTCACAGCTGTGTAATGGAATGAACCCAGGACTTCCCATTACAATACTGCTGCTAGGCCACCTTACAGGCACTGGGGCAGGCACCCATCTCATGCATCATCAGAGCAAGGTGCACTTTAGGGCTTCTTGCTTGATCTGCTTGCTCACGTTGCAACTACCTGCATGCTCACAGCATCTCTCCCCTGTCTTGCAATGCTTTTTGCATTTTGCCATCTCACTCAGACCTTAAAGATTAACAGTATTTCTGTCTTGTTGTGTTGTTGACAGCAGACACAAAACTAGGCAGCTTGCCATAGTTGTAAGCAGTCAGTCAAGGAACTTGACATTTTGCTGTACTGCACACTGTGCTATGTCAGCATCACATGTACAGCACGTGCCAGCAATTTACACAGCATGTTCTTCAACAAAAAGGCCTTGTCTCTAAAGGGGAGTAGTCCTCA
This sequence comes from Chiloscyllium plagiosum, assembly GCF_004010195.1. Classification (NCBI taxonomy): domain Eukaryota; kingdom Metazoa; phylum Chordata; class Chondrichthyes; order Orectolobiformes; family Hemiscylliidae; genus Chiloscyllium; species Chiloscyllium plagiosum. The sequence goes on from NC_057724.1 coordinate 15,099,651, forward strand.
GTCAAGTAAGGGGAACAAAGATGGCATCCGGCTTCAGTCCAGGGGCTTGAACGTGCACATTTGGGTGTTTGAGCTGGTTGGAGTCAGTGATTTGGTGGTTTTTAGCTCCATTTTTCTGGCTGCTCCAAACACTTAATCGAAGATGCTTAAGACACTGCTCGGAGTTAACCCTTTCAGACCCTTATAATCTGTTGCACACGAAAGTCTAGTGTTCCAAGGACAAGAAGGAAAGTGGAATTAAGACCAGGACCAATTTTTGGTGAAATTCAGCCGAAGTGTCAGCTTCGGGGAGTTGCGTGCTGGGTTTTCTGTCTATGAGCCTTCAGTGAGTTTTATCAATGCACTGCCACATACCTCAATGGTACCTTGTTCGTCCTACTTGGTTGCTCAGCAATGCGAGAAGTAATGGTGATATGGTGATGGCATATGGACTTGGTTAGACCCCCCAAGAAGGAAGACCCAACATCTGGATCTCCCTCAAACTCTCCCTGATAATGTCTGTCATATTAATACAACTTGTACATGGGTTCTGTCATGTAACCAAGTACATCTTGTTTAAGACAAGAGCCTGTTCTCATTAGCCTACCAATTGGTCTTCCTCTGCCATGCTCGACAAAGAAGACTCAGCGAATGCCTAATCTGGAAGTCGGTGTTTGCAACAAATCTACCTTGTATGTAATCAGTAGTACAGAGAACTCATACGCAGAAGAAGCAGTGATAAGGATTATTCATCCATGAAGAGCAACAATGCAGACCAAACATCTATTCAGTTAACCTTGAATGAGTTCAATGGCTCAACTACCACTACAGACTGTAGAGGCGAATTCCAATAGCCTCTGAGAGAAGAAATGCATTGCAATCTCTATTACAAATATGTTGACACGGTGTTTGCAATTCTCAATTCCCTCTAAGAGGAAATGTTTTCTCAGCATCTCCCCTGTCAACTCCCTTGGGATCTTATTTCCCAATGAGATCACTACCATTCTTTTTAACCTAAATAATTATGTGCCAGATCTGCTTAAATGGCACATCCTGTATGTCAGGCATCAGCTTTGTGAACCTTCTCTTCATTGTTTTCAATGTAAGCATGACCCTCTCTAAAGTGACAAAAAGCTGTATGCGATAATCTAGGCCTGATCTCATCAACGCCCTGCAGAGTCCTAGCAAGACTTCCCTACTTTTATATTCTTACCCCCACCCCCTTGCAATAAAGGGCAACTTGCATGCTTTCTTGTATAAGAGTAGCTAGATTCCTCGCTACGACAAGTCTATAATCTTTCTCTATTTAAATCATTCTGTTTTCTATTCTCCTCTGAAACAGATGACCTCACATTTCTCACAGTCTACACCATCTACTGATTTTTCATTTAATCTATATCCCAAATGAAGTCTTTTTCTATCCTCTTCACTATTTGTTTTCTGACCTATCATCATATCACAGGCACATTTTGCTCCAATATAGTCAATACTTTCATCAGAATTTTTAATATAGATTGTAAATAGTTAATGCTCTAGGACTGATTCCTGTGGCACATTAAATATGGTTTTGTTTCCTGAAAATGACCCATTTCTCCTGATGCTCTGTATCCTGATTGTCAGCCAATCCTTTATCCACGCAAACAGCACTGTAACATATTATCTTATTTCATAACTTTTGATGTGGCACCTTCTCAAATACTTCTTGGAAATCCAAATCCACCACAGCAGTTTATTCCTGTTTATCCAACTTGCTTGTTACATCATCTAAGGGCATGAATGAATTTGTTGAATATGATTTCCCTTTCACAAAAACGTTTTGATTCTGCCAGATTGCATTATGATTTAATAAATGTCCTGACACAACATCTATAAGAACAGTTTCTAGTATTTAGGCTAATTGGCCGACAGTTCCTTGCTTTTTCTCTACTTTTTTCTTAAACAGAGTTGTTATGTTTCTAGTTTTCCAATCTACAAGGAGTTTTCTGGAAACGAGGGAATTTTGGAAGATTATAATCAATTCATCCATTAGCGTTTTAGTCACTTCTTTTAAGACCCTGAGATGTAAAACATCAAGTCAAATAACTTGTCAGCTTTAAATACCATTATTTTCCCATTAGCTTTGACTTTTTCTCAAGTGATGAGGTTGTCTTGGTGTTCCCATACCTTTTTACCTCCTGTTTACTTGTTGAGTGTAACCCTTCTTCAGTCCTGAAACACTGACTTCTCCACCTCCTGATGCTGCCTGGCTTGCTGTGTTCTTCCAGCCTCCTGCATGTCTACCTTGGATTCCAGCATCTGCACTTTTTTTGTCTCTCCTCTTTGCTTCTGTCCTTGAGATGCTTTTTGTATTTTCCATTGTGAATATGAATACAAAGTCTCTGCCTCTTACTTGCCTCCCATAATTAATTCCCCAACCTCACCTTTCAAACAGCCACCAACGCACACTTTAGCTTTTCCTTTTTAAGTGCCCGTTGAAGTGTTTTGCTGTCTTTCTTTATGTTTCATGCTAGTTCTCTCTCATATTTCAATTTCTCTTTCTTCATTCTATACCTTTTCTTTCTATTTAACCCTACCATTAAGTTCCTCAAGTAACCATGGGTGAATGTAACCAATTCCGATGCATCTTTTTTTCATCAATTGAAATCAATATTCACGAAATAAAAAGTCATATAGGGTCTGAAGAAAGAATATAGGGATAGTACAACATGGAAAGCTCTTTCATAGAACAAGCATGGAAATAAAGGAATTACTGCTCTCTTTTTGTACATTAACATTCATGATTTTATAATTGGCTTAAAAATTGGAAGTGCTAAGTGACTTTATTTGTCACAGTAAATAGTTTCCATGCTGTTCTGTGTTGAAGGTTGCTTTGTAAACAGATTGTGCAGTGAGAACTTCCTTGCCAATATCACTGAAGGTTATAGCTGCCCTCATGTTTAATGCTTTTGGCATGATTCAAATCCCTGTGTGCTTTAGGCAGTTCACCATATCAAAGCTACAAGACAGCTGTGGTGTTGAAACAGGCAGCTGGCCAGATTTGAGGAAAGTGTGCCAAGCAGACTAAGATAAAAGGTAGGGAGGAGGGACTTGGGGGAGGGGCATTGGAAATGCGATAGGTGGAAGGAGGTTAAGATGAGTGATAAGGTGAGAGTGATAGGCCGGAGTGGGGGGGGGGGCGGAGAGGTCAGGAAGAAGATTGCAGGTTAGGAAGGTGGCGCTGAGTTCGAGGGTTGGGACTGAGACAAGGTTGGGGAGGGGGAGAGGAAATGAGGAAACTGGAGAAATCTGAGTTCATCCCTTGTTGTTGGAGGGTTCCTAGGCGGAAGATGAGGCATTCTTCCTCCAGCCGTCGTGTTACTATGGTCTGGCGATGGAGGAGTCCAAGGACCTGCATGTCCTTGG
>NC_057724.1:15103190-15154993 GCF_004010195.1 Chiloscyllium plagiosum
TCACCTTAACCTCCTTCCACCTATCGCATTTCCAACGCCCCTCCCCCAAGTCCCTCCTCCCTACCTTTTAGCTTAGCCTGCTTGGCACACTTTCCTCATTCCTGAAGAAGGGCTCATGCCCGAAATGTCGATTCTCCTGCTCCTTGGATGCTGCCTGACCTGCTGTGCTTTTCCAGCAACACATTTTCAGCTCTGATCTCCAGCATCTGCAGTCCTCACTGTCTCCTAGCTGGCCAGATTTGTTTTAAAGAAGCGAAAAGGTTGCAACAACATCTTGATTGTTAGTGTGACCATGAATTTAAAACAAAATACAGAAAGTTCAACTTGAGACATAAATCAAAACCAATACTGAATTGTCATCCTGCATGTACACAACACTGGATTACTTTTTGCCCATAAACAAACATTCCTGATGAAGGACTCTTGCCTGAAACATCAATTCTCCTGCTCCTCGGTTGCTGCCTGACCTGCTGTGCTTTTCCAGCATCACACTCTTGACCAAGATTACTATTGTCTGCTTCACTATTTGCAATCTATGTCTTGTTTTTAACTGTAGACAGTTGACTTAGCTCCTTTCATCCTTACATCGACCAGAATAGAGTCATCTAATCCATTATTAGGAGACAGTGAGGGCTGCAGATGCTGCAAACCAGAGTTGAGAATGTGGTGCTGGAAAAGCACAGCAGGTCAGGCCGCATCCGAGGAGCAGGAGAATCGACATTTCAGGCAAGAGCCCTTCATCAGGAATGAGGCTTGTGAGCCAATGGGGTGGAGAGATAAATGAGAGGGGGTGGGGCTGGGAGGAAGATAGCTGAGAGTGCGATAGGCAGATGGAGGTGTGGGTAATGGTGATAGGTCGGAGGGGAGGGTGGAGCGGATGGGTGGGAAGGGAGATGGACAGGTAGCACAGGTCAATAGTCCATAGTAATGGTCAGAACTCACTTCATACATAATGTTTCATTTATCTTACATATCTGATGGACAGTGGAAATGTGAAAGCTTTCTCACAAGCGACTGTGGATGTTGGAGATTAATTTAAAGTTTGAACATTTAAAGTTTATACGTTGGATTTCTGTTGAACCCAGCCGTTGGCACAGAGAAGCTGTATGGGTTCTGGTTCCCAGCTTAGATAAAAGGGAGAATTAGTGGCAGGAAGGACATTGAGCTTTAAAAGCCACCCAATAAATCTAAAAAGGACTGTCGACATGAAGGTGAACACCCACATTTAGGGTGACTGATGTAACATGGGAAATGTCACAAACCTAAACAATCAATGCTTGAAGTAAGGGTATCAAAGGCTGGACAGCAAAAATAGGTAAGAAGAGTGCAGGTACAGATCAATATTGCTAACAGAGTGCCGAAACATACTTTTGTTCCTATGTGGGCCAACTCATCTCCAAACTGTTGTAGATTTAGTTATTACTGATGGAGAGAATGTTTTGAAAGGGCAGAGAGAAAAAGACTTGTAATATGGGATCGTAGTTAACTGCAGGACTTCCCACAGAATGTTACAGTCAATGAAGTGCTGCACTTTCACTACTAGAGGAAATGTGCATCCAGCAAGTTCCCATGTACAATGTGATAACAGGTCTGTTTTAATTATGCCAATTGAGGAATACACATTGAGGCTATTGAGAAGGGATAGCTCCCTTGCTCTTCTACAAAATTCCACAGGATCATTTACATTCACTTGAGAGAGCAGATTGGACCTTAGTTTAACATTTGATTTGAAGAATAACATCTGACAGTGCAGTACTCCCTCAGTAATGCACTGAGTCTCAGCTTGACCTTTGCACCCAAATCTGGATTGGGACTTGATTCCACAGATTCTGATTCAGAGAGAGAGCTTGCAAATGAGCCATGGTTGCGGGATCGTCTGTGAGGATTATAACAGAGAAGGTAAACACTTTAGCTTCTAAACGCCCAAAACTACCTGCTGAATTAAGTATGTAAAGAGGTAGATTGAAACAGACACCCCCACTCTCCCAAATGTATTGCATGTTCATGTTAGTACGTTGCTAACACAGAGCTGGGGGGCCCTCATGTGATTCTCATGTGATCCTACAATCTGCCAATGTACTTTTTCCACAAGAGACATCTTCCAGTTTATGTTGGACATCACCCCAGAAAGCAAAACCCAAGCTGTAATAGACAGACAGAGGCCAATATAATGAAGAAAATAAGTATATTCCACTGACTGAATAGCCTGTAATACAAATTAAAGCTTTATCATATAATTTAGTTCTGAAAAATAGTGGTTACAGAGAAATATAGAGAATTACAAAAGATTGGCAAATTAAGGAAATGTTGCACAGACTCTAGCAAACTCAGTAATTCAGTTTAAAACTACATTCATGAATATAAAAAAATACAAGCTTAAATAACAGTAGGTTATAAACAATATGCAACAGAATCAAAGTCAGAGAAGGCGCATGATTAGAGTTCAAGTAAGTGATAATTCTAAATGTTTATTTTTCGAAATCAAATACTAAATGTAGAAATGGCATATAGTTAGTGATTTGCAGAAAAGGAGTAGGTTACACCCACAGCAAACTTTTGAAAAAGATAACCGAGGCATTTTCAGGGGAAATTGAACTACACAGAATCCCTATAGTGTGGCAACAGGCCATTCAACACAATACATCCACACTGACTTTCCAGAGAGCATCCCACTCAGACTTATCCCCCTATCCAATCGCAAAAACCCTGCATTTCCAATGGCTGATACACCTAACCTACGTATCCTTGGATACTATGGGTAATTTAGTATGGCTAATCCACCTAACCTGCACATCTTTGGATTGTGGGAGGAAACTGGAGCACCTTGAAGAAACTAGGAGAATGTGCAAACTCCACACAGACAGTCGCCTGAGGCTGGAATTGAACCCAGGTCCTTGATGCAGTGAGGCAGCAGTACAAACTACTGAGCCATCGTACCATCACGATTTAATATTTAGAGAAGTTTTTATTTCAATGGACATCCTATGAATTTTAAGCAGAATGCCACAGACAGGGACCTGAATATTGAAGGGTATATGACATTTAGGAAGACAGAAAGCTAAGAAAGGGTGGAGGAGTGGCTCTGTGAATTAATTAAAGTCGATATTAGCACAATAACGAATGATGAGCTAAATTCAGGAAACTAAGATATAGAACAGTTTTGGATAGAGATAAGGATTGAAAAAGGTGAGCAGTCACTTGTGGAAGGTGTGTAACAGTAACTACCTGGTTGGAGAGGAAATCAAGGAAGAGATAATGGGAGCATGTCAAAAGGCTGTGACAATTGTCATGGGGGCTTTAACTTACATACCAACTGGAAAAATCAAATGGACAGAAAATAGTTTAGGTGAGGAATTCATTGAATGTTTTCAGGACAGTTTCTGAGACCAGCATGTTATGCCACCAACCAGAAAGCAGGTGCTGGTTTTGACCAACGAGATTGGATTAATTACTGACTTCCGAGTGAAAGTGCTCCTGGATAGCAGCAACCGTAATGTAAGAGAGAGAAGTGTGGTTCTAAGACTATTATTTTAAATTTAAATAAGGGTCATGATGAGGGAATGCAAGTAGAGCTAAAAAACATGAACTTGAAATTTTGGTTAATTGATAGGCCAATAGAGATGCAATGGCCAACATTTAAGGGGATATTTCAGAAAGCATAGAATAGATCTCATCCAGCAAATAAAAAAAAATTCTGGGGATAGACCCAGTATCAATGATTAACTAAAAATGTCAAATTTAGTATTAAACAAGGAAAAAAAAAGTATGTAATTTTGCAAATATAGTTGGTAGGTGAGAAGATTGGACAGAATATTACAAAAAGCAAAGATTTAGTAAAATGAGGAGGGAAAAATTAAGAGCTTGGGGGAAATTTAGTCAAACATGTAACAAGAGAAAATCTTACATCAGATATTTGTAAAAGAAAAGAGTTAATAAAGTCAGTGTTGGTTCTATAGAAAATGATTTGGTGCATTAATAATGGGGAATAAGGAGATGGCAGACAAATTGAAGAGATGTTTTGAGTCGGTCTTCCGTAGAGACGATACAAGTAGCATTCTGGAAATAACTGCAAATCAGGAATTGAAAGGTAGGGAGAAAGTAAAAAATTACAATTAGTAGGGCAGTAGTACTGAGTAAATTGTTGGAATTGTGAGTTGATAAGTCACTAACTCCACTGGATTTTATCCTATTTTAAATGAAATAACTACTGAGGTAATTGATAGGTTGGTTTTAATTTTCCAAAACGTATTAGATTCAAAGAAGGTTCCTTTAGATTGGAAAATAGCTATTTGAAAATGGAGGGAGGGCAGAAAGCAGGGAACCTCAGGCTAGCTGCCTTACCATCTGTCATAGGGAAAATGTCAGAAGCTATTTTTAAAGACGTTACAACAGGACACTTGGAGAAGTTCAAGATAATTAGGCAGAGCCAAAATCTCCTTTTGTCAAAGGAAAAGCATGTTTAATTAATTTATTGGAGTTCTTTGAAGAAGTAATTTCTACTGTAAATAAAAAAGCTCCAGTGGATGTATTGTACTTAGATTTCCAGAAGACATTTGATCAGTTGCCACGTTGAAGGTTACTGTGGACAATATTAGCTTGTGGCGTAGAGGGGTAATATATGGGTATGGGTACTAGATTAACAGGAGCCAGAAAGTAGGAATTAATGTGTCTTTTTCAGCCTGGCAGCATGTCATTAGTAGCGTGCCACAGTGATTGATATTGGGGCCTCAATCTTTACAATTTATAAAATTATTTGGATGAAGGGGCAGAAGGTATGGTAAGTACATTTGCTGATGACAAAGGTAGGTGGGAAAGTGAGTTGTGAGATGACATTGGGAGTAGTTAGGTGAGTAGGCAAAGATCTGGCAAATGGAGTATACTATGGAAAAGTATGAAATTAATTAAAAGGTGAGTAGTTGCCGAGATGCAGAGAGATCTGGGTGTCCTAATGCGTAAATCACATAAGGCTAGTGTGTAGGTACAGCAAGTAAACAGGAAAGCTAATAGAATGTTATGTTTTATTGCAAGGGGAATTGAATGTAGGAGCAGGGAGGTTATGCTGCAGTTACCTTGGCCATTGGTGAAGTTGAATCCTACATATGGGAGGATGCTAATGTTGGAGGAGGTGAATGCTCTTTTTATTTGACATAGACTTCATTTGGCAGGGCCAGTGTTTGGTGTCCACACAAATTGTCCCTAAATGGGTGTGGGGGATGGGAAGGTAGTGGTTGGGCACCATGGTAACAGCCATCTAATTCTGAAGTTTGTTGCAGGCGAGGAAGTTAAATTTGCAGTTGACCTGGCGCAGGAAATCTGTCAGTGCCTGACAATCTGCAACCGGGATTGACCTCCGGCAACATTTTTTTGACCATGTCCTGCATTGATAATGTCTGGGCACAAGCATTCCAAAGACTGGTCAACTTAGCTAAACATCCCAATTCTGCTTTAGTTCCCAGCCCAGAGCATTGCATTTGGTGATAAGCTCCATATAAATATTTTTGGAGTATTTTTAAAAAGTGAATTACAGCAGTGCTATATTCTCTGATGAGGATTAAGGATGTAATCCTGTTGATATTTCAGTGCTGTACTGAGGGAATGCTGTACTGTTGCAGGTGCTGTCAGGTGAAACCCCATCTGTCCTCTCAGGTGTATGTAAAAGATCCAATGATACATTTGAATTATGGCCAATATTTATTCCTGAACTGGTATCACTTTGAAAAGCTTCCTTTGTGTAAATTGATTGCAGTGCAGCCATACATTGTAATGGTGACTACACTTCAAAAGTGCTTGACTGACTGCAAATGCTTTGGGGCTTCCTGGGCTGTGACAGGTTCTATAGAAATGCAAGCTGTTCCTTTTTACTTTCTGTTGAATTGGAAGTTCCAACCTCATTTCACTCTAAAATGTGTAGTCTACATGGAACCACTGACTAAACAAATCGTTATCAGCTTTAATGATTCTGTGGAGTGGTGTAGAGTTTGGAAAAAGGGGACATAAAGTGCAAGTGAGACCCAAATCAAAAAAAGCAGCTAGATGTTCTTCGAGATCCTCGCATTTGGGAAAAATTAATTTGAATTGGAAATTTTTTTCAATATACTCCTTTTTGTTAAGGCCATGACTTTAAGAAAACAGTCGTAGGATCTTGCAATTTTATGACAATAAAGTATCTGACTGTGACAGGAAATACCTCCTTAAAAATACAGACTACATTTGCTGCTTTAGATAGTGTCCTACAGAGGTTCAGACTGCCATTCATCGGATCCGACTGTTAGTTCTCCTTCCCTTGTAAGTGGTGGATATAATTGACGCAGTCTTACTGCTTGATATGTTATTGATTTTTGTTATTTAAATTCTGCCCATTTTTCAGAAATATTTAAGTCATCATGCGTTAATGTTAAGTGATGGCATTGCATTTGTGCTAAATATAAGTTAATCCTTTTCAAACAACAGATAGTGTCATTGAGTTATCCAGCACAGAAGCAGACCCTTCAGTCCAAGCTGTCCATGCCAAACATAATCCTAAACTAAACTGGTCCCACCTGCCTGCTCCTGGCTCATATCCTTCCAAACCTTTCCTATTCATGTACTTACTTAAGTATTTTTTAAACATTGTAACTGTACCCACCACAGTCACTTCCTCAGGAAATTCTTTCCACGTGCAAACCACTTTCTGTACAAAAAATGTGCTCCTCATGTCTTTTTTAAATCTTTCTCCTCTCACCTTAAAAATATGCCCCCTTGTTTTGAAATCCCCCATCCTAGGGGAAAAAAATCTAACCATTAACCCTATCTATACCCTTCATGATTTTATAAACCTGTTTAAGGTGACCTCTCATCTGCCTAAAAGTCAGTGAAAAATATCCCAGCCTTTCTTTATAACTCGAACTTTGTATCTTGTAAGTTTTGAGGCATAGAATATAACTAATAATGGCCATCATGGGACAGTTCCAATATATAAGACTGCAGCCTGGTAGCATTTATCTATACAACAATATTATTATTGCAAATAATTATTTCTATGATGACTGCTACCATTTAATGAAGGTTGGTTGGCTTTTTATAGACCATGAGGAGTCTTATTGCTTATCTCTGTTATACAATTAAAAAACCTTTGGAGAACATTCCAAAGTTTATTAATACTTTTAAAAATGATTGTTCACTCTATTTTGTGGACGCTGCCTGTCTACAGGTTTCTCTGTGCCATGTCATTCCTTAATCTGTACTTCTTAATGACAAATTTTTATCTGCCCACAATCCCCACCATTTAAACCACCTATATTTAAATTGAGCAGCCCACTAAATCTAACAAAGAGCACAAACTATTTTCTGTTATTCTTACTACTGGTTTATATACTCATTCTTCACAGCGTGCTAACCAGGCAGGAGCAGGAATTCAACAGAGTTTGCACGGTGTTGAAATGAAATTCTGCTATTTGCTTAATTACCTTGAAGTGATATCTGACGATTCTGCTACTGCTGCGGATATGAGTCACCAATTAACTAACTAGGGTTTTCGGTTAAAAATGTAACATCTGAAAGATGTGAAGGACGTTTAAACGTATTCCTCCCTGTCTATTGCACTTTCTTCTGTAAAAGCTTATTACGCGTGTGTGTGTGTGTTTGTGAGATCACTGTTTTTTCTTGTGGCTGCTAGATTATACAATCTCTCTTTTACTCCAGTAAACTCTGGTAATTTACTGCTTTATTTCCTGGCTAACTTTAACTGCAGTGTGCTACTTACACACAAACAAGAAATAAACACTTTTGTTGTGATTAGCTGAGCTTAAAAGAAAGGAGAGTCAATTGCCTCTCCTCACTCGGATGTAATAGTGGAAAATGCAGCACTGATGGGATTAATATTTTATTGGAAGACTTCTGTTTGTTTATTAAATAAACTGCACCATCCAGCTGTATGCTGGGGCAAGAAAAATAAATCACATCTGCGAAGACAAAGTAATCGAACAAGAATTACATTTATTTGAACCTGAATACTGTTTCTAAGGCAACAAGTAAAGATTGAATTGCAACTTTTGAATACGTTTTGAACTTAATTATAGTTTTAGATGTATCCAATCAAGTTGGTCATAATTTCTAACTAAAATATCCTTACTGACTATGCTTGCCTTCCCCTAACTAAGGCGTCCATAGAGGTGGGTAATTTATATGCACCCACTCTTTTGCTCTGTTTTGATTATTACATTGAGTGTCTGAATTTTGACGCTCAGAAATTAACACGTGAGGGAGGTCATTCAGATAATTTTCTGCGTGCAAGGTTTATATAAAGGGTTGTGGCTAGGGTGCTGCTTACACTTATTGTGGGTTTGTTTGCCGAGTTGGGAAGTTGGTTTGCAGACATTTTGTCCCCTGTCTAGGTGACATCTTCAGTGCTGTGGATCCTCCAGTGAAGCGCTGCTGTACTGTGTCAGTTGGAATTTATTTGGTTTCTTTCCCGCTGCTTCTAGTTGCCGGTTCTAGAAGCTTGGCACTCGTGCACAGACTCCATCAGGAGGCTTCACAGCATGGAGGATGTCATCTAGACAGGGAACGACATGTCTGCAAACTAACTTCCCAGCTTGACAAAGGTACCCACAACAACTGCAATTTTTTGGGCTTATACCAATTGTCTTAGGGTGGCATGGTGGCTCAGTGGTTAGCACTGCTGCTTTACAGCACCAGGGTCCCAGGTTCAATTCCAGCCTCAGATGACTGTCTGTGTGGAATTTGCACATTCTCCCCTTGTCTGCGTGGGATTCCTCCCACAATCCAATGATGTGCAGGCCACATGAATTGGCCATGCTAAATTGCCCATAGTGTTAGATGCATTAGTCAGAGGGAAATGGGTCTGGGTGGGTTACTCTTTGGAGGGTTGGTGTGGGCTTGTTGGGCCGAAGGGCCTGCTTCCACACTGTAAGGAATCTAATCAATACAGAGGACGCTGAGCATCAAAGCAAGGAAGTCAACTTGAATTTATGGAAAATGTTGATTAAACCACAGTTGCCAAAAGGAAAAAGAAATATTTTCATTCACAATTAAATCTTGCATATCCTTTCACCTACTATGAAGGTAAATTTAACATCTCCGTAGGTCTTAAAGAAAACATTCAAATGCAGACTTCGATCCTGGAGTATAAAGTATATGTCGCACATAGCCTTGTGCTCTATATTGTCTGTGACTTTCGCTGTCGTGATATAAGATTTTTACGGATCCCTCCTGTGAATAGTGAGACTGTACAGCGTAAAACAACTTCTGTGAACTGTAGGTATCGACTACAGGCTCTCTACACCCAATTAAATACTCCTGATGCAAAAGTGCTGTTGTAATGCAAACGCAGTTGGATTATTGTATGTCAATTTGGACAACTTTGTTACCAGTGTTTGTGTATGTATTTTTATTGTCGTGATTTCATTACTAAGGAAGTTTGGGGCCATAGTGAGGACAGGGAATATTCACTGGAATTAAACTAGGAATCAAACGTGAAATTATTTTGAAAAGTTTGGGCTTATTCATTGGAACACGGATGGCCAAGAATTTAATAAAACTGCTCATTAATCTGAAAGGCTTGAGAAAGCAAACAGAGCTGGATTCTCTGAGTAATTATGAATCATTGACAAAGAGCATTGGCTGCCATGGAGTGGTTGAGCTGACTGCTCCTGTGCTGCATATCCCATTATATTATCATCCATTATATTATTACCAAGAGAATTAAGGGTCAATTTAAGCAATTTTGAACACATAACTTGGAATTCTCAATTAAATGTAACTATTGACCTTAGTAAATGGGTCTAATAATTTGAAAGCAACTTCAATAAGTGGGCAAGTATATAGCTGGTGCAGTATAAAATGGATGGATAAATGTGAAGTTGTCCATTTTGGCAGGAACAGTAGAATGACAGTGTATTATTTCATTGGTGATGGATTGGAAAAGGTTGATGAGTAAAGGGACTTGTGTGTTCTTGTAGAACTGCCTTTGAAAGCATGCATGTTGGTATAAAATGTAGCTAAAAATCCAACTGGTAAGTTGGTCTGCGTTGCAAAGAGGGTTTGAGTACAGGAGCAAGGAAGTCTTACTGCGATTGTACAGGGCTTTGGTGTTACTACACCTGGATTACTGTGCACTGGCTCAGTCTCCTTACCTAAGTAAAAATAAGTAAGTACAGTAAAAATTCAGCAGACTCATACCTGGAATGGCAGGTTTGTAGTGCGAAGAGAGATTGAGTCGACTGGGCCTGTGTTCACCAGAGTTTAAATGAATGAGAGGAAATCTCATTGAAACATGCAACATTATAAGAGAGCTGTACAGACTGGATGCAGGGGTAATGTTTCCCAGTCTCAGATTATTCAAAGAGACTTGGAGTTGCCCTGAACCACATCAGAGTTTTACAGTTGTTCACTCGGCCTACTTAGTATATTGGACTACCTGCTCCAGTGTTTCGTCTTCTCTGGACTGCAGAAAATCAGAGAGTTTGTTGTTGAGAACACAGAATAGTAGTCAACCACAAACTAGTTCATCATCCAACATGCCATAACTGCAGGAAATGGGCAATCTATCTAAATTATTAATGGAGGAGTCGACCGATTCCCCTGACATCTCAGACTGTCACTTGAACCAGGACAAAGTGAAGACTGTAGATGCTGGAGATCAGAGTCAAAGAGTGTGGTGCTGGAAAAGCATGGCAGGCCAGGCAGCATCCGAGAAGCAAGAGAGTTGACGTTTTAGGCATAAGACATTCCTGATGAAGGGCTTATGCCCGAAACATTGACTCTCCTGCTCCTCTAATGCTGCCTGACCAGCTGTGCTTTTCCACCAGCACAATGTCACTTGAACCAGATGTTTTCAGTAAGAAAGTTCTTCTAGGGACTTAAATAGGGTCGAGTGCTGCTAGAATTGATTAAAGGTTTCCTGAGGTCTTGTCAAAATTTGTAAACCATCATCTGCAATAGGGCCTGCTGCCTATGAGGAAAACCTGCCCTGGAACTATTGCTGTTGTTTCAAATGAAGACCCGAAGTAGCTCTGTACCAGTGAAAGTGTGCCTTCAACAATGTTCTTCTATGTGTCTGCATGGAGCTTTCAATGACATATAAGGCAGCAGAAACATCTGCTCAATTGGCACAGATATGGCTGCCATGTCAGAAGGTGCCACACTTCTAGGAGAAAGTGAGCACTGCAGATGCTGGAGATCAGAGCTGAAAATGTGTTGCTGGAAAAGCACAGCAGGTCAGGCAGCATCCAAGGAGCAGGAGAATCGAAGTTTCGGGCATGAGCCCTTCCAGATTCTCCTGCTCCTTGGATGCTGCCTGACATGCTGCGCTTTTCCAGCAACACATTTTCAGCGCAGGTGCTACACTTCTGGAAAGCCTTCAACTTGAAGTCCTTGAAAAGTATCCCTGATACTTTTCCTCATGATTTTTCAGAGGAAAATATCATTACTCTAGATTGTCATCTCTGCCAGTACCACCATGTTTTACTATGGCTTCTTCCTGTTTATATCAGCTCAGGTCAGACCTCAGCGTGTTTCTTCAGATAGTATTTATTTACACTAGAAACATTAACCTGGAATAGACACCTCTCTCTTAAACTACTTTAGTTCTGACCTCTAGCAGAGTTGCTGTCACGTGACTCTGATACTACTGTTACCTCCAGCTTTTCTCAGAGACTCATCTGCAGAATCCTTTAAAGGGCTCTCTTCTGGGGAAGGTATAACCTGTACAAAAGGGACAGGTTGCTACTAAACTCAAAGGGGACCAATATCCTTGCGGACAGGTTTGCCGGAGCTGTTGAGGAAGCTGTTGGCAGGGGGGATGGGAAGCAGAGCATCAGGTCAGAAGATGCAGCAGGTGGTGTAAAGATAGATCCAATGAGCAGAGAGACTGTGAGGAAGGGAAGACTAAAATAGCAAGAGTGTGGGAGTCCAAAGAAAGGCAGAAGGAAGCAGTGCAGTGAACAGGGCAAAGTTAGAAAAGAGGAAAGTAAATTTGAGCGACAGGATCAAAAGATAGAGAGGTTGCTTAATTCTCAAGAGAAAATGAGTATAAGAGCGTTTTATCTGAATGCCCATGATATTCGAAACAAAGTCGAAGAACTTGTTGTGCAAATCGGTACAAAGGGATATGATTCAATTACCATTACAGAAATATGGTTGTTGGGTGGTGGTGACTGGGAATTAAATATCCAAGGGTATCAAGTAATTAGGAAGGATAGGCAGGAAGGTAAGGGAGGTGCGGTCGCACAATTAATTAATGATGAGGTTAGGTGATGGGGGAGATAAAATAGGATCTAAGCAGCAAAATGTTGAATCCATTTGGGTGGAGATCAGGAATAGTAAGGGGAAGAGGTCACTGGTGGGAGTAGTCTATAGGCCATCCAATGGCACAGGCGATCAATCAAGAAATATCTGATGCATGTAAGAATGGAACAGCAGTAATCATGGAGGATTTTAACATGCACATTGATTGGTTGAATCAAGTCAATTAAATTAATGATCTCATAGGTAAGAATCCTCTCGGAAAGAGTGATTACAATATGATCGAATTTCAGATACAAATGGAGGGTGAAATAGTATCATCTGAAAACAGGGTGTTTTGTTTAAACAAGAGAGACTATAATGGGACAAGGAAGGAGTTGGCTAAATTAGACTGGGAACACAAGTTATACAGTGGAACATTTGAGGAACAGTGGAGGACCTTCAAAGAGATCTTTCACTGTGGAAAGTATTCCAGTCAGAAACAAGGACAGCAAGGGTAGGAAGAGCCATCCTTGGATAACCAAGGAAATAAACGAAGGCATCTAATTCAAAGCTCAGGCTTACAAAGTAGCTAAGAGTAGTGGGAAGCAGGAAGATTGGGAACACTTTAAAAAGCAACAAAAAAGACCCACAAAGCAAGCAGTAAAGAAAGGAATGATAGATGATAAATGTAAACGATCACAGAATATGAAAACAGGTAAGAAAAGAACTTATAAATACATAAAATGGTAAAAGGTGCCTAAAGTGGACATAGAATCCTTGCAGGACGAGAAAGGGGAATTGATATTGGGTAATGCTGAAATGGCCGAGGCCTTGAATAACTATTTTGTGTTAGCTTTCACAGTGGAAGCTGTGTCTACCATGTCCAAGAATGATATTAAGGATACGATGGGAGGTGAGGACCTCAATTCAATTGTTATCACTAAAAGGAGAGTGTTGAGCAAACTTGAGGGTCTAAAGGTAGCTAAGTCCCCTGGTCCTGATGGGATGCATCCCAGGGTGTTAAAAGAAGTGGCGGAAGTTATAGTAGATGCGTTAGTGGTAATTTACCAAAATTCACTGGATTCTGGGCAGGTCCAGCAGATAGGAAGGCAGTGAATGCCACATTACTGCTCAAAAAAGGGTGTAGGCAAAAGGCAGGTAACTATAGGCCAGTTAGCTTAACAACTGTAGTCGAGAAAATGCTAGTGGCTATCATTAAAGAAGAAATAGTGAGACATCTGGATGGAAAGGCTTACATCAAGCAGACGTAGCATGGATTCAGGAAGGGAAGGTCATGTTTGACAAACTCATTGAGTTCTTTGAGGATGTAACAAGTGCAGTGGATGGAAGATATACTTGGATTTGCAGAAGGGAGTTGATAAGGTGCCAGATAAAAGACTCACCATAAGACAAGAAGGAATGGAATTGTGGTGAACGTACTAGCATGGATAGAGGATTGGTTAACCAATAGAAAACAGTGAGTTGGGGATAATTGGGTATTTCTGTGGTTGGAGATCAGTGATGAGTGGAGCACCACAGGGGTCTGTGTTGGGCCCACAACTGTTCATGATAGATATAAATGATTTGGAATAGGAGACTGAGTATAACATATCCAAGTTTGCTGATGACACTAAATTGAGTGGAAAGGCAAACTGCGCAGAGGATGTGGAAGGTCTGCAGAGAGGTTTACAAAGGTTAAGTGAGTGGGCAAGGGTCTGGCAGATGGAGTACAATGTTGGTAACTGTGAGGTTATCCACGTTGGAAGTAAAAAGGGTCTGTTTCTGTGCTGTACATCTCTTTGAGCTGTCTGGCTTTCCTCAGGATTCTATAGTAGAAGCAAAACAGGATACCACGCAAGAACTGTGAACAACACTACATTGGACAAACTAGCAGGAAACTTGCCTTCAAGATACATGAACACCAACTGACCACCAAAAGACACGACCCACTATCACTAGTTTCCATACATGCAGACAAAGAAGGACACCACTTTGACTGGGACAACACACACATCCTAGGACAGGCGAAACAAAGACATGCATGAGAATTCTTAGAGGCATGGCATTCAAACCAGAATTCCATCAATAAACTGGAAATGACATCACCCACCTTAGGAAACTAAGACCTATAAATAGAGAGGTGGCACATACCAACAGCGCTTCACCGGAGGCTCTCACTGATGATGTTACCTAGTATGGCGACGAAACGTCTGAAACCAAACCTTCCAGCTCAGCGAGCTAACTTACATATTTAGGGTCTTCAGAAACATATGTTGGCTATGAAAATGTGAATAGAGGGATGGGGCCGAGGTAAATCTGCTCATCTCTGATCAACTGCCCATAAAACTCCTGAAGAGCTTGTTGAAAAGGATGGGCAGACCAGTTTCCTAATTGCAAATTGGGAAAAACAAACATTGCACAGTTGTCAGGTACAATGCAGAAAGCCATTAAAAAATATTTCTTGAAATAAAATTGAAAATGGAAGGGACTGATATGGGGCTGATCAAGTACCTTTTAATTGTCCGTCTGGCCACTTCTCTGCACCATGCTGCTACTGGTCCGATGATCTTCTAGCTGCTCTATTCTGCAACATTATTGCAAACCCAATCATGGCTGACATCTGTCTTTGTGCATTGAACTCAAGAGTCACTGCCTGATTTCTGGCAGTATCTGACACGATTGATTGGATACTGAGTTTGCCTCCAATCTCACACCACAGGGGTTGCAATGTTCAAGAAGGTGGCTCCCCAATATTTTCAGCAGGACAATAGATATGGGCAGATTATGGCCTAGTCAGCAGTGTTTACCTCCTACGAAAGAATGAAAAGCTGTCAAGGTACCGGCCTTTTAAAGCTGTATTACATCTGCAATGATGTGGAGGAGCCAGTGTTGGACTGGGGTGGACAAGGTTAAAAATCACACAACACCAGGTTATAGTCCAACAGGTTTACTTGGAAGTACAAGCTTTCTGAGCGCCGCTCCTTCATCAGGTAGTTGCGGAGATACTCTGGTGTTGTGTGATTTTTAACTTTTTACATCTGCAATGCAGAGTTGCTGCAGGATCAAGATCCTGAAAAGATTCATGCATCAGGTTCCAATCCCAGACTGAAATTCAAGCTGCCAGCTCCTTGTAATTTATCAGCTAAAGTTTGAGTAACTTCTCTTACACAATGTCACTTCAAATAATAGCCCACACTAACTGTTTAACGCCCACCTCTGATGGTTAAACAATCCAAACGTCCACCCCCTCTGTGAGAACCAGAATATATGGGACTTTTATTTATGCCTCTGCTTCCTGTCAGTCACACTTCAGACTTCAATTCTGCTGCATAATGCAAATTTCACACTTTAAAAAAAATCAAGAAAAGATTTTCCATCAAGAATGTACAAAGATTCTCACAGAAGGGAACATAGCGGATTCATAGCTTCGCTACCTGTTACTTCCTTCACAGAAGCAAAACCAGGGTTTAAATCTTCAGGATGAATTGCAATTAAATTACAAATGAACTCACCCAGTGTTTACTTATCACCAGATAGATTCTATAGCTTCAATTAGCAGAGGAATATTATATTGAGGTTCAAACATATTAACATCTTGTTCTTCATAAACAGTGTCTTCTCTCACTTGGTATGAAAAATGCTATGGGAGATTTGATAATTATTTCTAAAAATATGACCAGTGGGTCTTCTACTAGAAGGTTCTGAATATATTTATGAAATTCATGCTCAAGATGAATTGATATTGAATTGGCTTACCCATGACAAACAGAACAATGGCATAAGTCATAATGGGATCAACCAACAATAATGAGATGGAAAACTGCCAAATTCCTATTTCCGACAGATCGAGATCACTCAAATATGTGCTCTAATTATAGGCTGAGATATTCATTATAAAAGAAAGAATTTATAATTATAATTATGTGAAGGTTAAATAATTCTTTTCTTCTGAGTAATCTTACAAGTTGAGGACTTCCATATAAGTCCATGTCCTAATAAAGGGGCAATGTACTGAACACAACCTTTTGATCTACTTTTATGTGGAGAGAGCCCCAGTAGCTAATAAGCCATGAGTCATGCAGTTTTGATAATTTTCAGAGCTGTACTGAGGAAATGCTGCAATGTCAAGAGATGTTAAGGTCAATTTTATCTCAATAATAACAGCTTGCTTTTACATTGTGCCTTTAGGATCATGAATATGCCAGGAGATGGTAATCAGCAGGTGATCACAATGTCAACCAAAGAGGTAGAAGGAAAGGAGCATCTTTAAGGGAGAGAGGGATGTGGAGAGGCTTAATGAAGTAAATCAGGACAAAACACATGAGCAGCTGAAGGTACAGCTTCCAATGGTAAAGTAAGAATCATAGAATTCCTAGAGGTGGGCCCTTCAGCCCAGCAAGTCCACACCAACCTCCGAAGAGTAACCCACATATTCCCATATTCTACATTTACCCCAAGCAATGCACCTAACCTACACATACATAAACACAGTGGGCAATTTAGCATGGCCAATTCACCCTAATTGTAGGAGCACCCAGAGGAAACCCACATAGACAATGTGCAAACTCCACATAGTCACCTGAAGCTGGAATAGAACCCAGGCCCCTGGCACTGTGAGGCAGCAGTGCTAACCACTGAGTCACCATGCCACCCTAAGGTACCTTGGGAATGTGCACAAATCCAAAATTGGAGGTAGGCAGGGATCTTGCTGACTATAAGGATAGAACAAGTGAGAAAGCTAAGAAGGGGTGAATATATTAAGTGATTTTAAAAACAAACATAAAATGTTTCAAAATGAGGTGTTACCTGACCAATTTCTGTTCACCCAGTAAACAGTACAAGACAACTAACTTGACAAATCGCAGGCAATGATATCAAAGGCCGTGATGTGTGTTATATCTGGGTGACTTCAGTGTCCATGTTGAAGCCAAGGTTATGTTTTCCGATGGTGAGAATGAGGAGGAGCCCAGGGATCGGTCTTTGGGAAATATCAGAGGTAAGTAGTGAACGTGATGAAGAAGAAATCATTACAGGTCATTCCTTGGCTACATTGAGAGAGATAAAAAACAAAATGGCACCAGGTGAGGGCAGTTAACAAACAAGTTGATAAATTGAGTTTAATATACTAACCTCATATTAGTGATCTTGGAACTATTATATTGTCTGGGGTAAAATCTGCTTTTCTCACTCTGTCTGGCCTACTTGTGACCTCTGACCCATAGTGATGTGGTTGACATTTCATGACCCTCTAAAACAGCTTAGCAAGTCACTTAATTGTTGCAAACTACTGCAGAAAAGTCAAATAAGGTTATGACTGAATGGACCACCTGGCATCAACCAAGACTTCGAAAATGGAAAAGGTAAACCCCAGCTCAGTCAGTCCTCCACAATTCTCCGCACTAACATTTGGGAACATGTGACAAAATTGACTGAACTGTCTCACAGATTTATTAAATGACAGCCAGACAGCCACTTAATTATACTTCTTGCAGTCAACAGCCTAGCCTCCTCCATCACCATTTCTTGTCTGCCCTGTCCCACGGTCAAAATAGACCCATCAAGTGTGGTGACACAGAGGTGTACAGTCAGGAGGGAGTAGTCACTGGAGCCCGTAACATTGATTCTTGACCTCATGAAGTCCAATAGCACTGGGCCAGGAACCCTCCTGCTGATCACCATTCAACCTTCTCTCGGGTAATGTGTCAGGACTCTACCATGATGAACCACCACTTCAAAGAAGCACTGAGCATAGCAACATAGGCAAAGATTCAGAACAGATTTAGAAATTCAAAACTGGGCATCCATGAAGTGCTGCAGATTATCAGCATCACCAGAATGGTTTTTGACCATGATGTGAAACTGCGTAGCCTGGTAGGTTCTCCATTCACCAATACCAACAAGTCAAGGAACTGACCCTGGTTCAATGGGGGTTGCAGGAGCATCAACAGGTATGACTGTGCCAGTCCAGGTGAAGTTTCAATACAATGTTACTCTCATAGCAAATAATTAGCACTATATGCTATAGATCTAAGTGATCAGACAACCAACAGATCAGATTGAAGATCTACAGATCTGAAATGACAGTGAGTCCCTCAACATCAGTTGATCAGTCATGGACAGGTGCATTTGACCCAGGTAGAGATAGCAGGGTTGTGGTCAGGTAAATATTTTCCTCCTGTTGTCTACGACTGGGCCACTTTCATCTTTGGTGTTGCTATCGAGCCATGTTTGGAAATGGACATTGAAGTCTCCCACCCAGAGTCAACTTTGTGTTCTTGTAATCCTCAATAATTCTTCCCCATTAAGTCCTTCAGGGCTTGGTCAATCCATTCAGTTTCATGTGGAGCAGTACTGATTCATTTGCTGGGAAGGAGTGGGTAGATGCTAACCAGCAAGAGGTTTTCTTGTCTTTTCTTGTCATTAAATTTCATGAGGTATGACTCAAAAAGTCATAGAGTCATACAAAACTGAAGCAGACCCTTAGGTCCAACCTGTCCATGCCGACCAGAAATCCTAACTTAATCCAGTCCCATTTACTAGCACTTGGCCCATATCCCTCAAAACCCTTCCTATTCATATACCCATCCAGATGTCTTTTAAAGGTTGTAATTGTACCAGCCACCACCACTTCCTCTGGCAGCACATTCCTTACATGCACCACTCTCTGCTTGAAAAAGTTGTTTTTATGTCCCTTTTATATCTTTCCCCTTTCACCCTAAACCTATGCCCTCTAGTTCTGGACTCCCCCACCCCAGGGAAAATACCTTGTCTATTTTATAAACATCGATAAGGTCACTCCTCAGTCTCTGATGCCCCAGGGAAAACAGCCCCAGCCTGTTCAGCCTCTCCTTGTAGCTCAAACCCTTCAACCCTGGCAACATCCTTTTCAATCTTTTCTGAACTCTTTCAAGTTTCACAACATCCTTCTGATAGGAAGGAGACCAGAATTACACGCAATATTCCAAAAGTGGCCTTACCCTTAAGTGTAAAAGTCCTGCTAAGATATGCTTTTCCAAAATGCAGCACCTCCGATTTATCTAAAATAAACTCCATCTGCCACTCCTCAGACCACTGGCCCATCTGATCAAGATCCAATATGAGGATTCCCAGGCATTTTCCCTCCCAGCTCTATACTACTGTTCCATACCTCTGTGGGGTCTGCTGTGCTTGGGGGACAGAACATAACCAGGGATGGCGATGGCATTGGCTGGGGCATTGTCAGAAATGTATGAGAGTTGGACTACATTCGGCTGTTCCTTGACTAGTTCCTTGACAGCTGTCCCAGTCATGCCTCCAGATATTAGTAAGGAGAATTTGCAGGGTTGACAGAGCTGAGTTTGCTATTGCTGCTCCCAGTGCCTGGGTTCAATGATGGGTGATCAAATGGGTTAATTCCTTGCCTTTCTTAAGAACAATTAGGAATGGACAATACATTTGGGTCTTGCCTGTGCTGCCCATTTGTTTTCTTTTCATCATTTTAAATAATGAATCATTCATACTCTGAATCTTTCTGAGCACAGAATGAGCTTCCTGGCCATGTGTTCATGCCATTGGTATGATAACCAACTCACCAGGAGGGCTGTGTTCCCACCAGTCGATGCTTTCTCGCTCAAATGCCCAGCCAACAGGCATCCTCTAGGATGTGGTCAAAATATACTTCTAACCTGTGAGACACTTTGGCCTGTTCAGGGACCCTCTGATGGATGGCCTCAATCAGGATAGTTTCCAGAGTCTGGCATTGTTCTGGTCACAGTCTATGTTCTCAAACACTCAGCATTGCAGCATATCTGCTGACTTGAAACAAGAGTGCACTAGAAGACCCACAGCCACCCAAGGTGAATATTCCCACTAAAAAACTTAAATAGAATCAGAAATCAGCATAGAAGTGATCCAGCAATACCAAAATGAAAAACCTTTATCAAACAGCTCAGCTGTTCCTCACATAATCTTTTACTTCCCAACATGCTTCAAAATCCTTTCATAATTTGAGAGCTGGCAGTATAATAAATCCTCTTATTCTCCCTTGTGAATAATCATGAGGAAGAGATTTAACTGCAGATAAATCCCTATTTAGAGATTAACTTAAGGCCTTTGCTTTGGATATCATCCAATATTTTTAAGATTGAAATATAAAAGTGATTTCAGATTACTGTTTCTAACTTGCTAGCCTTTGATATCTTTAGAATTGGTGCTTTTTCAATTGTTATAAACTAAGTACATCTCGTAGAGTTTTGCTAACATTGATTTTAGGAAGAGATATAAATCAAGTTTAGGCTCCTGCTAATTTTTAATAAAAGATTGCCAATAAGCATAAATGTCTACAGTGATCGGTGTCCTTAACTTTGAAGTTAAATGTACAGTTACTTGCACTTATTGAACACATTTAACCACGAATCAGGTGCATGCAGGAATACAGTAAATAAAAAATACTACTTACTTTCCCAGAGTGGCCACTCTCTATCATCTCTTCCACAGGAGAAAAATTACAATATCCACCTTTTCAAACTTTCAATTAGAGTTGTAGAAATTTACAGCGTGATACAGATCCTTCAGTTCAACTCCTCTATGCTGACCAGATATTCTGAATTAATCTAGTCCCATTTGCCAGCACTTAGCCCATATTCCTCTAAACCCTTCCTATTCATCTACCCGTCCAGATGCTTTTTAAATATTTTAATATTATCAGCCAAAGCTACTTCCTCTGGCAGTTCATTCCATACACGCACCACCCTCTGTGTGAAAAAGTTGCCCCTTACGTTCCTTTTAAATCTTTCCCCTCTCACCTTAAACCTATGCCCTCTAGTTTTGGACTCCCACAAGCCAGGGTAAAGACCTTGTCTGTTCACCCTATCCAAGCCCCTCAAGATTTTATAAATCTCTATAAGGTCACCCCTTAGCCTCCGACGTTCCAGGGTAAACAGACCCAGCCTATTCAGCCTTATTTTAATCTTTTTTATTAGTCATCTCTCAGCCTTACATCCATCGATATGAACAAATAGATTAGGTGCAAGAGTTGGCTATTCTGCCTCTAGAGTCTATTCCATCATTTAATAAATTCCTGGTTGGCCTAATTGTGACCTCCACTTTTCTGTCTAACCACAATAATCTTTGCTTCCCTTGTTAATCAAGAAACTATCCAGTCCGTCTTGCAATTAACCTACCTCCTCCATTCTGTGGGGAAGAGTGTTCCACAGACTGATGACATGTTGAGAGAGAAAGGTTCTCCTCATCTCCACCTAAAAGAGAAACCCCCTTATTTTTAAACGGAGTCCTCTAGTTTTAGTCTCTCCCACGAAGGGAAACTTCCTTTCAGCGTCCAACCTATCAAGTTCCTTCAAGATCTTCTTTAGATAACTTTCTCTTCCCAGGCATCAGTTCAGTGACCATTCTCTAAATTATTTCTATTCCTGTTACATCCTGCCTTCAATAAGGAAACCAAACCTGTAGAGAGTACTCCAGATATGGTCATACTAATATCCTATACAATTGCAGTAAAACATTTCCACGTTGCATTCCATTCTCCACGCAATAAATAATGACATTTCACTTGTCTATATGATTCATGTACCAGGACACCCATCGTTCTCTGTATTCCAGGGTTCTATAACCTTTCTTCACTTGAATAATATGGCTTTTCTAAATTCTTTCTGCCAATGTGGCCAATATTATACTCCATTTGATTGTATTCTTCCTACTCAGTCAACTTACCTAAAGTCTTTGCCAACTCCTCAAGTCCACTTCACAAATTACTTTCCTACCTAGTTGCGTGTCATCAGCAAATGTCGCAAGCATGCATTTGGTTCCTGCATCCAGGTCATGAATGTCAAGTGCAAATAGTTGAGGCCCCAGCTCTGATCTCTGTGGCACTCCCATTCATTACATCTAATCAACACAGAAATCAGTGAATTATACCGACTTTCTCTTTCCTGTTAGCTTATCATTGTTCAATCTGTGCTATTACGTTACCCTCTTTACTGTGAACTCTTATTTTTCCCAGGGGAGAGAGTAAGGTCTGCAGATGCTGGAGATCAGAGCTGAAAATGTGTTGCTGGAAAAGTGCAGCAGGTCAGGCAGCATCCAGGGAACAGGAGAATCGACGTTTCGGGCATAAGCCCTTCTTCAGCTTTTCCAGCAACACATTTTCAGCTCTTATTTTTCCCAGTTAGCTATGATGTGACACCTTGTAAATGCCTTTTGTAAATCTCAGTTCTGTGCATCCCCAGGTTTCTTTTTACTCATGTTGCTTGTTACTTCCTCAAAAAGGTCCAATAAATTACTCAAACATGATTCTCCTGTTTGGTTATGTAGACAACAGGGACCTGTCAGTAGCCTGTGGGTTGTGTTGAGATATTTGTAGAGACCATGAGAGTGTGGAGGCAGTGTGAAGTTTGAACGCTGCTTGCTTAAATGAGATGGAGGAGCAATGGATTGAGAATCACAGACCCCACATCCGAAAGCAAGTGTAAAGCAATCTTCATTTCGCTGTCTGTCTCTTTTCCAATGAAAACAAAAATTCGCAGTTTGGATGTGTGAGAATTTTTGTATACACAAAAAAAAATTAGGCTGATTGTCTCTGTTTTAAACGCAAGTGTAAGTTCAGACTTGGCATGACCTATGTTACCTAGGGTTCTTTGCGTTTGAGTACAATAACAATATAGTGGCTCAGTGGTTAGCATTACTGCCTCACAGTTCCATGGACATGGGTTCGATTCCATCCTTAGGTAACTGTCTGTGTGGATTTGCACATTCTCCCGGTGTCTGTGTGGTTTCCTCCTATAGTCCAAAGATGTAGCGGTTGGGTGAATTGGTAATACTAAATTGTCCATAGTGTCCAGAGATGTGCAAGTTAGGTGGATTAGCCATGGGAAATGCAGCGATGGAGTAGGCCTGTATGGGATGCTGTTCAGAAGGTTGGTGTGGACCGGATGGGCCGGATGGCCTGCTTCCAGTCTATTGGGATTCTATGATTCTAATAGAGAAGATGTGAGGAGTTATGTTGAAAATCTTGAGAGAATACAGGACAGGGTCACTAATAAATTGAAAGAAAAAGACTGTGAGGGAAAGTTGCCTTTACTCTTCTCTGTCAATTTACAACAGGAGAAAAATGAAGTCTACTGCTTCACTGCAAAACTAGGATTTCTTTTACAAATTTCTGGAACTCATCAGTGTCATTTGCAGATTTCCTCAGTAAATTGAAGTGAAAACTATAGCGTTACTTCAAATGGGTTTTGACAGTCATTTTAAATGGACTGTTATTAAAGCATTCAGGGAACGGGAACTAGAGTGGATGGTTCCTGTTGAAAATGAAAATGAAGACCATTGCATTAGCATGAATGGCTCTCTCCTATGCTGCAAATGTATTCCCCCAAGACATTTCTTTGCTATGAAAGCTGCTGTTAGTGCTTTTCAACTAAATATTTCAACAGATTCTTTAAAAAAGCAGATCTTGTTCCAGAAAGTATCAATCTTCAGAACAACTCTGGCCATTTATTCTATCTCACATCTTCAATTTACTTAATACAGTGGAGGTTAGATGGGACCCACTGACTTAATACAAGGGAAAATATTTACAGCTCCCAATGTTACAATAATATTATAGGTTTGGCTTTGAATTCTGCTAGACTGATTGATTGTGACATGACAAATTACTTAATTCTGGCTGTATTTTGATCTTATTGTTGGTGACCCATTCTAATAAGGTCTATGCTTGATTCTAAACACATTTATAATGGGTTAAACCCTTAAAAGATTTCTGTACTGAAAACATCAAATTAAGTTTTTTTTTTATCATTTCATCACTCACTACATGTAGACCATCAGAAGAATATTTTTCCCATCAAAGCACCAAATTAACTTCTGCTTACTCCTCACTATTCTTGTACAGTTGCTGTTGGTAGTACAAGTTTAGCTGATGCATAACTTTGATTTACTTACTGCTGCTACGCTGCATGAAGGAACTCGTTAGAACTCGGACACAATGGACACCATTTGTTGGCCATGTCTAACCAAAGTTGCTGAATTCAGAACAGCTTTGATTCTTGTTTTTTCCCCTCCCTGATGCTTGCAGTATTGTGTCTGAAGGATTAGAAGCAGCTGCAAGTTTTGTCGTTAGTACAGCTAATTGAAGCTGGATTCTTTATTTTTTAAGAGGAGTACCCTGTTCAGCTCATGTCCTTTGGGAGGTTGGGGTGTGTGGTAGGACAGGATTCACATCTGTTGCTCTCAGTTGGTTTAGTGCCATTACTTGGCATTCAGTGATGCCACTGTTTCATTATCCCCCTCCATCTGCTCACATCCTGCAACCATAGTCATCGCTTTCCCTCTCTTTGCATTAATTCAGTCTTCAAGCTCCATACTTGGAAACATATGACTGGAGAAATGAGCGATGCATGAACCTGCATAATGTAAGCAGATGCATTCTGTTCATAATCTTGTCTGATTTGGCTCCAGTAATCTGCCAAGTTATTACTTTGGTGGTTAACTCAATTGTGTGGATCTGTAAGTGGTGTTGATATCAATCACTGTTACTTTTTTTGTTTCAGACCCATGATAACTGCTTCATATGAGAATGGACACCTAATTAGTATCAATACATGCAAAGCACTTGCTGTTCAGTTGATACTGCCATTTTTATTGTTGAAATTGGAACAACTGGGAAGCTGAAGGCTCCAGAATTATTCTCCTTGCACACAATCTGGCACATCAAATGTTTAATTGAGCATATAGATTCTTGGCCTTGACTTCTGACCTTAATCTTCATTGTTTCTTTTGCCTTGATGTCACCACAGCTTTGCTTTAAAACTCGTAGTGCTGCCAAGCATTCTGACCAGGTTGTGCACTGTTTCAATAAATCTGATCAGCAAAGTCCACGTTTGGAATCTTCCACTCACCCCAGCTTGATAGCTCTTTATCTCTTGCCTTTCCCTTTTAGAACTTTATTAGTTGTTAATTTCTTTCATTTTTATTTCTCTTTGTTCATTTATAATATTACAGTAAACACTATTAGCATTGTTTCATATTCAATGTTTTGGTGTTTATTGTAGTGTGACAGTTTGGTGTGTAAACATCATCATCCAGTGCTATTCAGGGTTTTACCACACAGTAAAACACGAACTGGCCCAAGGATATATATCCCTTTGTGCCATATAAGTTAGTCTGCATTAGAATTTAGGAATAATGATATTTTACATTGGAGATTGCCGAGCTGTTCCGTTGGCCAACCTGCACCACAGCTCCGTTTCCCACCTCACTCCCTTTACCCAGCTCTATGTACTTCAGTCTTAATGCTCCAACTGTCCCAACACTTATAGTCTTTTTGGAAAGAGAATTCCAAATCCCGACAGTCGGCATGATGTCTCACTGGTTAGCACTGCTGCCTCACAGCTTCAGGGACCCAGGCTTAATTCCAGCCTTGGACAATTGTCTGTGTGGAGTGTGCACATTCTCCCTGTGTCTGTGTGGGTTTCCTCTATGTGCTCCAGTTTCCTCTCACAATCCAAAGATGTGCAGGTTAGGTGAATTGGTCAGGCTAAATTGCCCATAGTGTTCAGGGATGTGTAGGTTAGGTGTATTAGTCAGGGCTGGAAATGTGTTGCTGGAAAAGCGCAGCAGGTCAGGCAGCATCCAGGGAACAGGAGAATCGACGTTTCGGGCATAAGCCCTTCTTCAGGAAAGGGCTTATGCCCGAAACGTCGATTCTCCTGTTCCCTGGATGCTGCCTGACCTGCTGCGCTTTTCCAGCAACACATTTCCAGCTCTGATCTCCAGCATCTGCAGACCTCACTTTCTCCTCCTGTATTAGTCACGGGAAATGTAGAGCAATAGGGTCAGGAAATGGATCTGGGTGGGTTACTCTTTGGAGGGTTGATGTGAACTTGTTGGACCTAATGGCCTGTTTACAGACTGTAGGGATTCTTTGATCTTATTTTGTTTAGGTTCCAGTTTTATAATAGCATATTCTATGTTCTTACCTTCCCCTTAAGACTTATTCAAAAATCTAACTTTGAAATGAGAAGGAGAATTCAAAGCGTGTGCGTCTTTAGTAGTGTTTATCCAATTATCTATTAGTGTACATGTTATAAATATGCAGCAGCATATCAAGAGCACATTTCTGTGGGAGATCAGGCTTTGAAAGATTTATAGTACTTTAAAGCTTAGTTTTACATGGGACTCAGTATAAGCTGCTAAATAGCCACATGTATCAATATGCATCAAATGTTTCAACCTGCTCCAAGAAAGTCCCTCTCCAATACACAGGCAAGAAATCTAAAGGGAAGGAATAAAATTGCATTTATGTTCTTCAGGAGTTCCTTAAGTATTTTGCAAACAATGAATTATATTTGAAGTGTGGTCACTGTCGTTTGTCAGCAAAGACATCAATCAATTTACACACAGTAAGACTTCATTAATATCAGGGAGACCACTGAGCTGTTCATGTTCAAAGGACCTTTCCTTTTAAATGTTTGAGTCCAATAATTCATCCAAATGTTTGATTCACTTGCTTTGCATTTAAAATAATATACTTGACTGACAAAGATCCCTTGTCACCTTTTGCATGTGTCTGTCCATTTTGATTAACCTGTTGATAACTTTTAGGAAAAAGGAGCACTATAGAAATTGATGCTTGTAGTAAAAATATATTTTAAAAATTTGTTACATTACTTTAAAGGACATTACTTTAAACAGCTCACAAACCTCTACAGCCTACATATCTGTTGTTCAGGAATAAAAACAATTGCGCTGAAATTATTTGCGTAAACCTAAACATCAGGGTTTAATACTTCCCAGTATTTTGGGAATGATAACATGAAAAATACAGCGTTTGGACAAGCAAAACTATTTTTGTTTCTGCTTCTTAGTGCTTTATCAAATGCAGTGAAAACACATATAAAGAAAAGCCTCGTCAGTGATGCAGAAAGTATAAAATCAGATCACCCCTAACTCCAGCTTCTTCACAGAAGGTCAGCTGACTGCTATAAATGGCCACAAGCCACCAAATGACATGTGGCCAACATTGTTTTAGATTCTGTGCCCCACCTAACCATCTACATTGGTGACTTCAACTAGCTAGCATCACATGTTTGAGTCCTTCATCAAAAACACCATGGGATAACAACTGTTAGACTTCATAAATGGCACAAAACGGTGTATCACCAGCCTGGCATTTTCCATTCTGCCGTGTGGAAGAAGGGCTAGTCACTTAGTCTTTACTTGATGATCCGCTAAGGCCAATCACTCTTGTCCACAACAAGTCCCAACACAAAGACGTAATGAACAGGATTGATGAGGGCAGAACAGTGGATGTGACCTACATGGACTTCACAAAGGTGTTTGACAAGGTTCCCCATGGGAGACTGATTAGCAAGGTTAGATCACATGGAATACAGGGAGAACTAGCCATTTAGATACAGAACTGGCTTGAACTGGTGGTGGAGGGTTGCTTTTCAGACTGGAGACCTGTGACCAGTGGAGTGCCACAAGGATTGGTGCTGGGTTCACTGCTTTTCGTCATTAATATAACTGATTTGGATGTGAACATAGGAGGTATAGTTAGTAAGTTTGCAGATGACACCAAAATTGGAGGTGTCGTGGACAGTAAAGAAGATTACCTCACAGTAGAATGAGATCTTGATCAGATGGGTCAATGGGCTGAGGAGTGGCAGATGGAGTTTAGTTCAGATGAATGTGAGGTGCTACATTTTGGAAAGGCGAATCAGGGCAGGACTTATACACTTAATGGTAAGATCCTGGGGAGTGTTGCTGAACAAAGTGACCTTGGAGTGCAGGTTCATAGCTCCTTGAAAGTGGAGCAGCAGGTCAATAGGATAGTGAAGAAGGTGTTTGGAATGCTTGCCTTTATTGGTCAGTCCACTGAGTACAGGAGTTGGGAGGTCATGTTGTGGCTGTACAGGACATTGGTTAGGCCACTATTGCATTTCTGGTCTCCCTGCTATAGGAACAAAGTTGTGAAACTTGAAAGGGGTTCTGAATAGATTTACAAGGATGTTGCCAGGGTTGGAGGGTTACAGGGAAAGGCTAAATAGACTGGGGCTATTTTTTCTGGAGTGTCGGAGGCTGAGGGGGCTAAATAGAGGTTTATAAAATCATGAGGGGCATAGATAAGGTGAGTAGACAAGGTCTTTCCCCTGGGGTGGTGGAATCCAAAACTAGAGGCCATAGGTTTAAGGTGTGAGGGGAAAGATTTAAAAGCGACATAAGGGGCAACTTTTTCATGTAAAGGGTGGTGCATGTATGGAATGAGCTGCCAGAGGAAGTGATGGAAGCTGGAACAATTACAGCATTTAAAAGACATTTGGATGGGTATATAAATAGGAAGGGTTTAGAGGGACAGGGGCCAAGTGCTGGAAAATGGGACTAGATTAGTTGGGATATCTGGTCAGCATGGACGAGTTGGACTGACGGGTCTGTTTCCATGCTGTACATCTCTATGACTATATGTCCCAACATTGACATGCATCGACCTCAAACTACCATCCAAAAGTGCAAACCATGCTGGAATTTGCAGAAAGACACTGGGTTGTGTTTAAATATTTGGAAACGCCATTAACCTTCGCCCGAAACTACAACCATTTTACGCAATTTCGCAAACTGGCAGCCACCCAATTTGATCCTCACAGCTTCGGAAAAACATGAATTCCTTGCTGGAATCAAGAATGAATGACTCCTGGAAGAATTGAAAGTGAAGGCTCTGATGTGGCAGCAGCACTCCTGAAATCCCTTAATGATAGATGCTGCATAAATTGGAGAGAAATAGCAGAGGACATTGACATCACTCACTCAAGTTGAAAGGTGAGGAAATTTCCACATTTGCCTGTGAGCAGCTCAGCAACAAGTACACTGGTGACCGAGAATCAATGCTGAAGCACCCTTGTTACAACTCGTAATAAATTCAAAGATACTGGCCAGTAGCGGAGGTTAGCAGAAGGTCAAATCAGCACTGTAGTAGTTTCGAAAGACTGCATTGGATCAGGCAGACCTCTCTATCTTGCACAAGCAGTTGTGAACAGCTTTCTGACTGCAACCAAGTTAGGCAAAGCAGCAGGAACAGATGGGATTTGTCCAGAATTCCTGACTAATGCCAGATCACAGGGAAGGGTGAAGCTAGTATAGCTGTTCCACAGCACTGGCACCTTTCCAAACATCTGATGCCAAGGCAGGATTATCCTGTACATGTTGTAAGTCATCAAGTGCCTTCCACAGGTACTGTCCCATTGTTCTTCTCTCAGTAACAAATGAGGTCCTGCAACACCTCCCGCTAAACATTGAGGCTCACTCTAGAAGTAGAAAAGCCCCAATAACACAGAGGTTTCTCAGGCTGCAACTGCTCATAACACATCCCGATACTGTCCTCACATATCAGGCTCATTTCCAGAGAGGTCTGAAGGCAGGAATCCCTCCTGTTGACTGATCATGTGTCAATGATGCACCAGGAATACTGCTGAAACTCCCCAAAAACATCAGCGGTGTGGAAATTCGACAACTCGCCATCTCCATGCTCCGTTACTGAGATATCTGCACATCTTGGAGATCGAATCATGGAGCCCATGTATAACCAACAGGCTCTCTCACAGGAATCAGTCCTCACACTAACTATCTTTAACCTCTTGGATCCCTCCAAGTTAGCCACAACTCTTTGCTCACATTAACAACTTGACTCTAGCTTCCTTCACGCCACTGAGAAAAGCTCACTGAATTCCCATGTTCTTTGGAAGTTGCCTTCAGACTGTCGTCATGAAAGTTGTGGCTTGCTTTATTTTTCTCTGGCTCAAACCTAGCATTTAGTCCAACTACCAATAATATACTTCTAGAGATAAATATTGTGACATATTATTCTGAGGTATAATAAATGCAGAACTTAATCAAGGTACCAGAAATTGGCTTGTAGTGCCATTGATTAGCTGTGAAAATATTTTAACACATTCCTGGCTAGCTTCCAATCTCACACCTTCAGCATACCTCAAACTAAAGTTCACTTATAATCTATTGTCATTATTGTAAGTCACACAAGTCTAGTTCAGTCATCAGCTCTGAAAATGTGTTGCTCTAAAAGCACAGCAGGTCCGGCAGCATCCAAGGAGCAGGAGAATCGACGTTTCGGGCATGAGCCCTTCTTCAGGATTCCTGAAGGGCTCCTGAAGAAGGGCTCATGCCTGAAACATCGATTCTCCTGCTCCTTGGATGCTGCCTGACCTGCTGTGCTTTTCCAGCAGCACAATTTCAGCTCTGATCTCCAGCATCTGCAGTCCTCACTTTCTCCTCCTAGTTCAGTCATCAGCCTTGTGTGCTCCTCTGATTCGTATTGGTTTCCAGCCAAAACCTCATCAATTTTGCAATCGTCATCCTTGTTTTCAAATCCCCTTTTGACTTTACCCTTCCCTAACTCCATAACCTACTCCAACCCTGCAACAGTTTAAGGTTTCTGCATTCCTTTAATTTTGGCCTCTCGAGCATCCTCAGCTTTAATTCCTTCACCAGTGACAACTGCTGAAGCCTATCCTCTGGAATGCTTTCTCAAAAGACCCCTGCCTCTGAACTTCCATTTACCAAGATGTTCATTAAACTCTGTTAAAACTGATTCAACCAAGCAGATCATCAGTCCTAATATCTCCTAGACAGGTTGGTTTCAAATTTTGCATGATAATACTCCTATGAAATGCCTTGAGATGTTTTGTCATGTTATAGATGATGGATAAATGTGAATTGTTGTTGCTATTGTATAATCTTTTATTCATTGCTATTCAGTGTAGAAATGGTTCACTGATCTATTTAATAACAATTCTGTGTGAATACAATTTAACAGAAGCAATTACAATGGATGAGAGAAGTGTTGAATAACAGACCTAATGAATTGTGAAGTTCCTCGTTCAACATGGTTACATGCAGTTGTGTAGATTATACAGCACAGAAACAGGTCAAACCAATGAACAGAGATATATCAGCTTTTATGCTAAACTCAAGACTTCTCCCACATTTCTTTGTCCAACTGTATCAGTATAAAGTTTTTGGGAGGATAAACCTAATGGCTTCTCACCAACACTGGGTGGGAATGTGCAGTGGCCTAGCAACCAGAAAGGAGAATTATTGCAATTAATTGACAAATTAATAGCCACTTCCCAATGCTGGCAGCATTTTACTGATGTAGGAGTCAGCCACTGCTGCGTAAAGGAAGTGTATCAGCTTAGCAACAGGTCATAGAATGCCCACATTGCAAATGAAGGCTATTCAGCCCATCAAGTCTGCACCAAACCTCTGAGATGTAACCTACCCTATCCCTATAACCAAGCATTTACCATGGCTAACCTACCTAGCCTGCACAGCTCTCAACACAAGATTGGCAATTTAGCATGGCCAATTCACCTAACATCTTTGAACCATGGGAGGAAACTGGAGCATGTGGAGGAAACCTATGCAGCCATAGGGAGAACATGCAAACTCCATATAGACAGTCACCCAAGGGTGGAATCAAACCTAGGTCCCTGGCGCTGTGAGGCAGCAGTGCTACTCATTAAGCCACCATGCCACCCAAAGGTCCTTGAGGGTTGAAAGATTTTCATGCTGGTTCCATTGCCCATGCAGAAGCCCAAATAGTGGTCCTAACACAGGTGATGGAAGGTTTATGCCTCCGATCACTGGGACTTGCCTACTTGGTTCCAATACATTGAAAACAATATTTACCCGGTCTTTGTCAACAGAGGCCCAGCCTGTTTTATTATTTCCTCATCAATATAACATCACATTACTCATAACATCCGTATAAATTATTTTCACAATCTCTCCAGTGACACCATATCCTTTCTTGCAATGTGGTGGCCAACTCTGTATAGACTCTAATCAAGTGATGATACACCTTTGATGTAACTTTTCTGTTTTTCAATTCTACCTCTCTAGAAATAAATCTTGGTTTACCTTTTTAATGGCAAATAGCATTGCCATTGTTAATGATTTATTTATTTTACTCTAAGATCCTTTGCTCCTCTACCCCATTTAGATTCTTAGTTTCCAAAGAAGATATGAACTCCTTATTTTTCTTACCAAACGTAACATTGGAATTTGCTGTTATATGTCCATTCCATAAATTTATTGCTGTTGTCTTGTGACCTATTGCAGTAATTCTCTGTATTGACTAATCACTCAATTTTACATCATCTGAGAACTTAGAAATGGTCTTTTTGAAGTTTTGAACAAGAATAGATCTAACATTAATCCCTGTGGAACCATGTTTTTCATTTTCTGCCATTCTAAAGGAGTAACCATTCATTCCTGGACTCTGTTTGTGTTTTGAAGCCATCTAGCGATTTGTTCTACTTTCTGCATGTTCCAAATTTATGCTTTATCATTGATGACCTTTTGGAAATCTAGGTGTATTGTACACTGCATTACCCTTGGACACTATCTCTGTTAATTTCATCAAAGAATCCAAAGACAATAGTCAAGGAACACTTTCCATTTTGAAATCCACATTGTTCATTCATTTTTATATTTTTGGTTTCGAAATGTTTTTTCATTTTCTACTTCAATATGGATTCCATGATTTTTACTGACACTGATGCAAGGCTGCCTGGTTTATCATTGGCTGGACAGGTTGAGGAAGAAAAATCTTTATTCTTGAGCCACTTCAAGTGACACTATATCTAGTCTCTTATCAATTCCCTGAGAGCAAAAGGAGAGTGGCCAGTATCTGCATGATCATAGTTCTTCTTTGATATCATTAAAGAGATGTGTATTTGTTTGAATGTTAAAAATCGTACAACACCAGTACATTTCAGCAGGTTTATTTGGAAGTACAAGCTTTCAGAGCATGGTTCTGTCATCAGGTAGCTAGTGGGGCAGGATCTTAGGACACAGAATTTATAGTAAAAGATCAAAGTGTCATACAACTAATGCAATGTATTGAACGGACCTAGATTGCTGTTAAGTCTTCAATCATTTTGAATGAGGTTGCAGGTTTCGATTCATTAATATGCAAATCCCAGAACTTCTATCAAGTCACATTCCCGAGATCACATAAGGTTTTATAAAAAAAGGTGACATCTCAGCTCACACAATACATTGAAGGTGTGAAGTTAGAGTCTGTCTGTTTTCCAACCTTGAGTCAGACCGGTTCTAATTCCAAAGTAGGAATGTAGAAAATGTCACATGGACTAACTGCCTACTGATTATGTGCTTTTTGAAAAAACCAGAATGTATTTGCAAATGCAAATTCACCCCATAGACTTATGTGTGTGTGTGTGTGAGTGTGTGTGTGAGTGTGTGTGTGAGTATGTGTGTGTGTGTGTGTGTGAGTATGTGTGTGTGAGTGTGTGTGTGTGTGTGTGTGTGTGTGCATGTGTCTGTGTGTGTGTGAGAGAGAGAAAGAGAGAGGGAGAGAGTGTGTGAGTATGTGTGTGCATATGAGTGTGATGGAGTATGTACCTGTGAGAGGTGTGAGTGTGAGTGTCTGATAGAGAGCATCTGTGTGAGAGAGGGTCTGCGTGTGTGTGAGTGTGTTTATGTGAGACAGTGTATAGTATAGTGGGATCAACTGTATTGTGACATGAACCCAAGATCCCGGTTAAGGCCATCCTCATGGATACCGAACTTGGCTATCAGCCTCTTCTTGGCGACTCAGTGCTGCTGCATATCCCAAAGTCTGCCTTGGAGGATGGTCACCTGAAGATCTGAGGCTGCATGTCCCTGACTTCTGCAGTGTTCCCTGACTGGGAGGGAACATGCCTGTCTGGTGATTGTTGTACGGTGTCCATTCATTCGTTGTCGTAGTGTCTGCTTGATCTCACCAATGTACCATGCCTCGGAGCATCCTGGTCTGCAGCGTATGAGATAGAGGATGTTGGTCAAGCCACATGAGTACCACTGCGCACATGGTGGGTGGTGTCTCCATGTGTAATGGTAGTATCCATGTCAACACTCTGACATGTCTTGCAGTGGTTGCCATGACAGGGTTGTACAGTGTTGTGGTCGATATTGTCCTGAAGGCTGGGCAGTTTGCTGTAAACAATGATCTGCTTAAGGTTATCTGCTAAAGGTGAGAAGTGAAGGCTTAGGGAAGATCTTGACGAGGTGCTCATCCTCATTGATAAAATATTGAAAGCTGTGAAGAGCATGGTGTAACCTCTCTGTTCCTGGAAAGTACTTGATGACAAAGGGTACCCTATTGGGTGTATCCCTTGTCTGTCTCCTAAGGAGGTCACTATGGTTTCTTGCTGTGGCATGTCAGAACTGGCGATCAATGAATTGGCAATTGTATCCTGTTCTTATGAGGGTGTGCTTCACCATCTACGAGTGTCTGTTGCATTCCTCCTCATTTGAACAGATCCTGTGTATGTGTAGGGTTTGTCCGTATGGAATGACTGTTTTTAATATATTTCGAATAGGAGCTGGAGAATTGTAGCATTGTGAGGTTTCCCATGGGCTTGCGATAGAGTGAGGCACTGAGGTGCCCATCCTCGATGGAGATGTATGTGTCCAAGACTGAGACTGATTCTAAAGTGTAGTCCATGGCAAGTCTGATAGTCAGGTAAAACTTATTGATATCACATGTAGTTATTTCAGTGACTCCTCGACATGGGTCTAGAGGAAGAAAATGTTGTTGATGTACCTGGTGTATCATGTTGCTTGGTGGTCCTGTGCGGCAAAGAAGTTTTGTTCGAACCTGTGCATGAAGAAGTTGGCATATTGGGTTGCAAATTTGATCCCCATGGCTGTTCCACGTGTCTGGATGAAGAACTGGTTGTCAAAGGTGAAAATATTGTGGTTGAGGATGAAGCGGATGAGTTGCAGAATGGTGCTCGGAGATTGGAAGTTGTTAGTATTGAGTACTGAGGCTGTTGCAGCGATGCCATCATTGTGGGGGATGCTGGTATAGAGAGCTGAAACATCCATTGTGACAAGGAATGTTCCCGGTTCGATTAGTCTGTGGATGCTGAGTTTCTGTAAGAAATCTGTAGTGTCATGACAGAAGCTGGGGGTTCCCTATACAATGGGTTTCAAGATGCCCTCAACATAGCCAGAGAGATTCTCACGCAGGGTTCCGTTGCCTGACACTATGTGATGTCCTGGTTGTAAAGGGGCACTACCTTCCTAATAGGAAAAACAATTACCTCAAAGCCCTATTATACTGTGTAAACTGATTCTTTCCTCTGTTCTTAAGTATATATTAGCTACCTGCCTTTATCAAACAGCTTATTAAATGCAATATTTTCTATGCCATCTCTTTTCTAGTTTATTTTAAAATACACAAATGTAATCTATCCCAACCATGGGTTTTAACCTTCCTGAGTTTGACTGGTTTCCTTAATAATTCTCCATTGTTTATTTTTAATGTGCTTACATCATTTCTAATCTCATTTTCTGATGTCTTGTCCATTTGATCTGTCTCTCTAGTAAATACTACAATAAAGTAATTCTTCAAATTTCTGTCCATCTGCTTTTACTGCCTGTTCCCCTGCCTCAGTACAATTGGACGGGAGGTAATCATTCATCTTGATTTCTTCAGCCATCATTTGACCTCATCAAATCTGCAAAATTAATTTTAGGTTTGCTGAAAACTCCCATCAAGGGTTGTTTTACTCATTTCCCCAATCGGTGTGCGTATTTCTTCCTGTATCTTCTTTCCGGGATTGGGTGCTTTGTTACTGCGAATGATCCTTTATTATCTTTTACAGCTGCCTTGGGGGGTTTCATTTTTGTCTTACTGATAGCTGCAGCATTTTTGGTTATCATTTTATCTCTGATACCTACAGTTCCACTTCCCCATGTTTCCTTTATCATTCTGAGATATGTTATATCCTGCAATGATTAGTTCCCAGTTTTGACTTCTCTGCAGCCATGTCTCATTAATCCTGTGAATACAGTATTTGATTCCGTGCAAAGTTTTATTGCCTCCAGTTCTCCTCTTTTATTATAGGCACTATCCATCGGTGTACATGCAGTTTAACTCTTATTTAAAAACCATACCTTTCACTTTAACCATCTGTTTGCACTCCTGTTCTCTGTTCATTTTTTTTTGTGTTGTTATGTTGGAATCCATGTTTTCAAAACATGTAATTTTTGATACAGACTCTACTTGAAAAAAAATCATAAAGGGAAATTGAGAAAAGAAACAACCTCTCCCAGTTTCTAAGGAAACTAATACTGAAACTGAGATTGGAAAGTTTTGTTGACAGAGCCAGCACTTATTACTAATTTGTAAATTAGTAATAATTAGTAATAAACCCTTGAGGAACTTGTGATAATTGAGAGTAGACTTATAGAATGGTAATTGACCAGACTGGGCTGGTTCTGTGCTTTTGTGTACAGGACAAACATGGGCAATTTTCCACATTGGC
Source organism: Chiloscyllium plagiosum (assembly GCF_004010195.1). Classification (NCBI taxonomy): domain Eukaryota; kingdom Metazoa; phylum Chordata; class Chondrichthyes; order Orectolobiformes; family Hemiscylliidae; genus Chiloscyllium; species Chiloscyllium plagiosum. The sequence continues at coordinate 15,139,760 of NC_057724.1, forward strand.
GGGTGGATGCCAGTGCTATGGCTGTACTGGAGCAACTTGGCTCAGGGTACAACCGGTTTTGCAATTCAGGTTTTCACTACTATTGCCAGAACACTGTTAAGATCCATAGCCTTTTCATTATCCAGTATCTTTAGCTTTTTCTTGATATCATGTGGAGTGAATGATGTTATGCTGTCTCAGGGGTAGAAGTCAAGCTATGCTGTTCTCAGAGTTGCCAGAAAAGTTAAAGATCTTACAAAGCACCTGAGTCTTAAAATGTCTTAAGCATTCTCCAATTTAACTGTCTTTCAGACTCTGTTTAAAAGAAAGCACAACCTGTACTTAACAAGAATTACTATTTATTATAGATAAATGGATTTTAATAACAGATAAACAATATGAGCCATTGACATGTAACTCTACTAGTTAAAATTCTAATATCCCCTCATATACTCCTTGTACACACACAGTCAATGAGTCAAAGAAATGTACAGCACAGAAACAGACCCTTTGATTTAACTTGCTGACCAGATATCCTAAATTAATATAGTCCCATTTGCAGGGTAAATAGACAAGGTCTTTTCCTCTGGGGGTGGAAGAGTTCAGAAGTAGAAGGCATAGGTTTAGGGTGAGAGGAGAAAGATTTAAAAGGGACCTGAGGGGCAACTTTTTCGTGCAGAAGGTGGTACGTGTATGGAATGAGCTACCAGAGGAAGTGGTGGAGGCTGATACAATTGCAACATTTAAAAGGCGTCTGGTTGGGTGTATGAATAGGAAGGGTTTGGAGGGATATGTGTGTGCAGATATTGACAAAGATAAAATGGCTGGCATGGGTGAAGGGAATGATAGGGAAGGCAGTTCAATGATCCCTGGATTCACAGAGATGATCCTTGATCTTCCTTCTTGAGGTCTTTTCACAGGTTTGTACAGTTAGAAGGCAGCTGGCTCACATTTCAGAACGTCTTTGACATGTTGCTTAATAACAATGGTTTACAGCAACTGATGAGGGAAAACTGAACTGGTTTCTTTGGATTTCAGGTGGTTTTAACTGCTGAGGTAAGGGACAGTTCTTTCCCTGTTGGAGATCTGATGGCTTTTCCCTCAAGCATTCACAAAATTGTTGATCTACCTGGAAGCCATGGACATTGCTGTTGACAGGCAGTGGGCATTTGTCAGCAAAGCCTTACCGCTATACCACCAACCAATCAGCTACTTGTTGCTGGATTAATCGATACAGTATATGTCTATGCCCCTTGTCTCCAGTTCACCTCCCCCACTGCTTGAGTAAACAGCAGTGTAGCCATCACTTATATGGGTGTCAGGTAGCTTGCTTTCAACAATGTGGCAGTCCTTTAAACTTACTTGATTTTAAAAAAAATCTTTTCGCCATTTTGGTCTACAATAAAAAAGTAGAGAAAAGGTAAAAGATCTTTGCAATCTTTGCGTTGGCTGATTCTGGGGACCTTAGGAGGTAGTCAAGAAGAGCCATCCACTCAGCTTTTCTGGCTAAAGATGGATGCAAATACTTCAGCCCGAGCTTTAGCATTGATGTTCTGGAATACGACATCAGTGAGGATGGGGATTCTTTTTGGCACTTCCTCCTGCATGAGCTCTTTAATTGTCCTGCATCATTCATGACCAGATTCAGAGCCTAGACCAGATCAGATGGTTGTGGATATTTTAGAAGTTCTTTGGGCAATCTTGTTTACTTTCAATATCTGATGACGAGCTTCAAATAATTGGCAACTTAATAAAGTAAGGTAGAATTTAAAAATAGCCCAAGATCAAAGATACTGCTTCAAAATGATTAAGTTAAATCCTTTTATTATTGTATTGGATTGCAGAATTTTGAACAGTGGTTGCGATCACAATCGTCAATGTAATTTGTTTTTCTCTGAAAACTGAAAGCCATCCGAATTAAGTTGTAACATCTGTAAAATCATAATTGCATGGTGATGGATCATGGGTTGGCTATATCTTCAGCTGCAAATATGAACTATATTCTCTCATTAATATTATTGCAAAGTATACTGAAAAAAACTCTTCTTCCTATGGTTTGTACAGACATTTTTGGATTGGTAAGCTAACCTTGATATTGTACAGTGTATCAGAGAATCCCAAAGTGTTACAATGGAGGAGGAAGTCATTCAGATCACTGTGACTGTAAATTTTTAAAACAGTATTATTATCTAATGCCAATCTCCTGCATCTTCCTCAACACCCTTGCTTTTTTGATTGCAACATGTTTAGTGTAATGCGGCTTTACTTAGGCCCTTTGGCATAGCAATATTACTTTTGCTTCTGAGTGCATGGTCTCGGGTGACAATCCAGTGCAGTACTGAAGGAATGCTGCTCAGTCAGAAGTGCCTTACGCTGAATGAGTTGTTAAGCTAAGTTTATTTGCTGATGTGAGAGTAAAAGATGCCACGGCAGTCTCTGAAGAAAAGCAAGAGAGTTCTCCAGTTCTGGAGATGATTTATGTTTCAGCATACAACAAAAAAGGACATGGTTTGTTATTTCAGTGCCATTTGTGTGAGCTTGCTATACACAGATTGGCTGGTACATTTCCTTCAACAGTGACTACATGTTAATTTTTTTGGATGCAAAGCACTTTAAGGTAAAAAGTCATAAAAGGTGCTACATCAATTTGTATTCTTAGAATTGTTAGAAATGCAACGTTTTATGTGGTGGTTATGCTTTCAATTGTCTCTTTTAATTCATGGTGTAATGGAGCATGTGACCTCATTAGTTATGATGAGTGAAAGGCTGATATGACATGGTTTCTATATGGACTGGGAGGCCAGCTAAAGTTCTGTATACTCAACAACCACCTGTTAAGTGGAGTAACAGCGCTCGAAAAGCTAGTGCTTCCAATTAAACCTGTTGGACTATAACCTGGTGTTGTGTGATTTTTAACTATGTACACCCCAGTCCAACACCGGCACCTCCAAATCATAAAGTTCTGTTGACGTTCAAGTATCAGATCTAACATCTAAACACAAAGGAAAAATCAGTTTACTTGACTTTGTGCAGACTCCTAAACTTAATTAATTAGAAACCTTGGAGAGAGAGAGTGAGGGATAGAGAGAGATGTGATGGATGGAAAGGATGTTCTCTGTTAGTTATTGGGAAGAATGCTGATGCATGCAAGACCTCAGGCGAATAAGACAGATAAAAAAGTAGAGATTTAAGGACACTGGAAAATTCACCCTGATGTGCCTTGAAGAAGAAATCACCAAAGTTGCTTCTGTGGTTATCAGGAGACTGAGGAAAATGACCTTTGGTGGACTCTTGGTGTTTTGACTTGATTTAATTAAAAACAGAGAAAATTAAACTTGTTGGAAGTTGTGAGTTACATAGACTTGGTCCTTTAAAACTGCAATTTTGTGGGGTGAGTCCTGCATAATAAATAAATGTGGCAAAGGTATTCTGATTGTGTTAAGTTAAAATGATACCTTTTCTAAAGTTAGCTGCATTAGTTGCTGATAAAGTAATGTTTCATTGATATTGAATATATTTATCTTGCTGTAATACAAATGTCAAAAATAAAATCTTCTTGGTTGGGGCGCTTTGAGATGGTCACTGGGAATTCAAGTCTCTTTATGAGTTATCTCTTTCTGCAGGAATCATAGCAATTTCTTTTTTTATGTCTGCGGAATTGTGCATTGATTTAGATATTTTTAAATAACACAGATTAACTTGAATTTATGCCATGGCAGGGGTTAGTTGTTCTATAGTTGTTCTTGATATGTTCAGATTGATCCTCCTGTGGATATCCTTGATTATGACATTAGCTAGCAGAAAGATGTGCAGAAATAGAAGAGGCACAGATATATTACTGTCAGGTATGCAGTCACTGAGCACAAGACTCGGTTTCATGCAAAATGTTTATCTCCATCCCTTTAGAGACTTTTCTTATCACAGGGAGTAGCAGAACTTGAGTTAACTGTTTGCAGCATAACAAAAACTTGAATTTAAATAGTTGGTTGATTGTTCCAAGGCATTCCACAGAGGCATTATCAATAGTTGGTTGATTGTTCCAAGGCATTCCACAGAGGCATTATCAAACTAATCTGACACTGAGCCGCAAGAGAGGACATTGAATTGATGACCAAAATGGTTGGTTTTAAGGAATGTTCTAATAAAAGGTACAAAGGTTTGGGGGTGAGAGGGGGTGTAAGAATTTCAAAAGATTAAGACTGAGACAGCTCAAGGTGTAGCTAACAATAAAGACATGTTTAATATCAGAGTTGCTCAAGAGACCAGAGTTGGATGAGTGCTAACATTTCAGAGGGTTTTGGGGCTGGAGGACATTACAGAGATAGGAAAAGATGAGGCTAAAAAAAAATATGGAAAACGTGGGTCATAATTTTAAGGTGGAGATGTTGCTCAGCTAGGAGCTAATGTAGGTTGCAAGCGTTGCGTTGATTGGTGAATGGGTTTTGGTACACGTTAGGACATGAAGAGTGGAGTTTTTTGGATGACCTTAAGTTTACAGAGGACAGAAAATGGGAGATCAGCATCAGAAAATGGAGGAGCCAGGTGTGGAAGTAAATGTTCTAATTCTGTCACAGCTCAGCTAAAATTAAAAAAAAGGCAAAGCTTATATCTGACTATTTTAAAAATAAAAGTTTCTTGGGACATGGGTATTTTGGATATTTGTTGTTTGTCTTTAGTTGCCTTTGGAAGATGACAGTGTGCCTTCCATTTGAATTAGTGTTTATGCTGCACATGATCCCAGAAAGCTAAAAGATATGGACTTCCTGAAGGATAATTGAGTGATGATGATAGAATGATTAAAGATCTCCAACTCAAGATGCTTTATAACAAGGACGGGAACCCAGAGATGATGGTATTGCCAATGTACTTTGTCTTTGCCTTTCTAGGTGATGACAGTCACAGATTTGGGAAGTACTATTGAGGAAGCCTTAGTTTTGAGGTCCAGTGCACTGTGGAGATGGTATATATTGCAGTCATGGTCATAGTATGTACATTACATGGCAGGATGGTGGCAGCTCAGTGGTTAGCATTGCTGCCTCACTGGTTCAATGCCAGTTATGGGTGACTATCTGTGTGGAGTTTGCACATTCTCCCCATCTCTTCATGGGTTTTCTCTATGTGCTCTCGTTTCCCCTCACAGTCCAAAGATGTGCAGGTTGGGTGAATTGGCCATGCTAAATTGCCCATAATGTCCAGGGGATGTGTAGGTTAAGTGGATTAGCCATGGGGAATGCAGCGTTACAGGGATAGGGTAGGCGATTGGCTCTGGGTGGATGCTTCTCGGAGGGTCGGTGTGGACTCAATGGGCCAAATAGCCTGTTTCCACACTCCAGGGATTCGATGAAATGATCACAGATTTAAATGGATACAAGGTGGCTGAATATTTGAAAAGCATTGTCTGATGTATAAATGGTTCGAAAAATGATTAAGGATATTTCAATGAATAATCTTTAGTCGGTATGTATTATTTCCCTGTTGTGAACTTATAGACATTAAACAGAAAATTTGGAAAAGATAACTGTAAACTTCAATCTCAGCAGCAGGTCTTTTAACCATGTCACATACAACAACTCTCTGAAATGAAACACTTTCCCTTTTCTCACGAAAGCTGATCAGTTAATTGGCTCTGTAGGAGAGAGCCTGCCTCAGTCTACTGCTTTCCAAAGGTTTTCATATCAAAATGATTGTGTGTATGTTTTCATGCATTATGTGTTCTCATGAAGAGAAGCCAAAAGTAATGATTTGTTTTCTGTTTTATAAAAATGACACACACATTTATATAAAAATAAATAATAAATGCAGTTAGGTTAGAATGATACAGTTTTACAGAATCTTACAGCATAAATGGTTTGTAGTCACATTTTGAAAGTTCAATGATGAGAAGGTTGTGGCCTGTCAATTATACTCCAGTATAAATTGTTATGGGATTATGGGTATTATTGGGAAAAGCAGCGTTTGGTGTTCATCTTTAGTTGTACTCAGGAAGATAGTGGTTGAGTCAAGACTGTGGTGTTGGAAAAGCACAGCAGGTTGGGCAGCATCCAAGGAGCAGGAGAATCAACGTTTTGAGAATACACCTTTCATCAGGAGCTCTTCATCAGGATTTTCCTGATGAAGGGCCAATGCCCAAAACGTCGACTCTCCTGCTCCTCAGATGCTGCCTGACCTGCTGTGCTTTTCCAGCACCACACTCTCGACTTTGATCTCCAGCATCTGCAGGTCTCACTTTCTCCAAGATAGTGGTTGAGTCAATTTGAAGCATTGCAGGTAGTACAGTGAAGCAAGTATCATGATTTGAAAGTTGCCGAGCGATGAGACAGAGATGGCCAAATATATCCAAACTGGAATGTTGTTTGACTTGGAGGGAAACTTTGAAGCGATGCTGTCATCACTAATTTCTCAGAAATTCTTCTGTGCCCCAGCAACCAGTAGGTTCACAATTATGAGACATCAGTTTTTCCTTTGTGCCTCTAGCTGCCTGCTTTTTATCCCCCCTAAAATATAAGCAGCTTATTCAAAAAAGAACTGTTTCTCATCACTTCCCATTGTTATTGCTTCTCCGCTTCTGTAATTGCGTAGATGTGTGAAATTGACACTGGTGAATCAGCAGGGCAAAAGTGGGTACTGCAGATGCTGGAGATTAGAGTCAAGGTTAGAGTGGTGCTGGAAAAGTACAGCAGGTCAGGCAGCATCCCAGAAGCAGGAAAATCGACGTTTCGGGCAAAAGCCCTTCATCAGGTTAATCCGCATTCAGTACTCAGGCTTAGGCCAAATCTACTAGTGTTCATTTTACATGTGACAATATCATATTGAAGATTGTTACTGGAGTCAGCCAGACTGAACAACTTGCAACAGATGTCTGTGCGTGTTGTGGTCCTTCCTCAGATGACTATTGCTGACACATTTTTATATTTGATTTGTACCCAATGGGACTAGGTAAAGGCTGTTTGCTGCCATGATCTTGCCTTCATCCTTTCTTTGTCTTGGGCCTACCTAGCATCTGTGGTAAAGTATACACCACTTTAGGCACATTGTTCTTAGATTACAATAAGATTTATTGCATGATAGTAATAAGTACAATTATTCCTTAGGGAGCTTGGACAAATAACATTTGTTCCCACTAAAAGCTTCAGTAGACGGTATGGAAAAGTATTTAATTGGAAGAAGGGGAATTACAATGCTATCAGGCAGGAACTGTGGAGCATAAATTGAGAGCGGATATTCTCAGGGAAATGCACGACAGAAATGTGGAGTTGTTTAAGGAGCACTTGCTGCCACTGCTGGGTAGGTTTGTCTCACTGAGGCAAGGAAGGGATGGTAGGGTGAAGGAACCTTGGGTGACAAGGGATATGGAACATCTAGTCAAGAGGATGAAGGAACCTTACTTAGGGGTGACAAGGCAAGGATCAGACAGGGCTCTAGAGGGTTACAAGGTGGGCAGGAAGAAATTGAAGAATGGACTTAGGAGCACTAGAAGGGGGCATGAGAAAGCCTTGGCTGGAAATGTTAAGGGATTTCCAGCAGTCCTCACTTTTGCCCTGTATTAAGGGAAAACCCTGAGGCATTCTACACTTAGGTGAGGAGCAAGAGGATGGCCAGCATGAGGGTAGGACTGATCAGGAATAATGGAGGGAACCTGTGCCTGGAGTTGGAGGAGGTTGGGGAGGTCCTTAATGAATACTTGGCTTCAGCATTCACTAGTGAGAGGAGCCTTGTCATTTGTGAGGACAGTGTGAAACAGGCTGATATAAGTAAACAGGTTGATGTTAAGAAGGAGGATGTAGTAGAAATTCTGAAAAACATGAGGATAGATAAGTCCCCTGTGCCGGGGGGGATATAACCAAGGTTACAACGGGAAGCGAGGGAAGAGATTGCTGCACCTTCAGCTATGACCTTTGCATCCTCACTGTCAACTGGAGTAGTATCAGATGATTGAAGGGTGGCAAATGTTATTCCCTTGTTCAAGAAAGGGAATAGGGATAACCCTGGGAATTACAGACCCGTCAGTCTTACATTGGTAGTGGGCAAATTATTGGAGAGGATTCTGAGAGACAGGATTTATGATTATTTAGAAAAGCATAGCTTGATTAGAGATAGTCAGCATAGCTTTGTGAGGGGCAGGTCATGCCTCACAAGCCTTACTGAACTTTCTGAGGATGTGACAAAATGCATTGATGAAGGTAGAGCAGTGGATGTGCTGTGCATGGGTTTTAGCGAGGCATTTGATAAGTTTCCCCATAGTAGGCTCATTCAGAAAGTAAGAAGGCATGGGATACATGGTAATTTGGCTGTCTGGATACAGAATTGGCTGGCCCATAGAAGACAGAGGGTTGTAGTAGATGGAAAGAATTCAGCTTGGAGCTCAGTGACCAATGGTATTCCACAGGGATTGGTTCTGGGACCTCTGCTCATTGTGACTTTATAAGTGACTTGGATGGGGAAGTGGAAGGGTGGATAACTAAGCTTGCCAATAACTTGAAGGTTGGTGGAGTTGTCGATACTGTGGAGGGCTGTTGTATGTTGCAACGGGACATTGATAGGATGCAGAGCTGGGCTGAGAAGTGGCAGATGGAGTTCAACCAGAAAAGTGTGAAGTGATTCAGTTTGGAGGGTAGAATTTGAATGCATATTACAGGTTTAAAGGCAGGATTCTTGGCAGTGTGGAGGAACAGAGAGATCTTGGGGCCCATGTCCATAGATACCTCAAAGTTGCCACTCAAGTTGATCGAGTTGTTAAGAAAGCATTTGGTGTGTTGGCTTTCATCAGCAGGGGGATTGTGTTTAAGAGCTGCGAGGTTATGCTGCAGCTGTATAAAGCTCTGGTTAAACGACACCTGGAATATGGTGTTCAGTTCTGGTCACCTCATTATAGGAAGGATGTGAAAGCTTTAGAGAAAGTGCAGAGGAGATTTACTAGGATGCTGCCTTGACTGAAGGGTATGGAATGATGAAGGATGAGAGGTGACTTGATAGAAGTGTACAAGATGATGAGAAGCATAGATAGAGTGGATAGCCAAAGACTTTTTCCCAGGGCTATCATGAGGGGGCATAATTTAAAGGTGATTGGAAGAAAGTTTAGGGGAGATGTCAGAGATAGGTTCTTTACACAGAAATGGTGTGTGCGCGGAATGCACTGTCAGCAGTGGTAGTACGCTCAAATACATTAGGGACATTTAAACAACTCTTGGATAGGCACATGGATGATAGTAAAATGTAGGGTATGTATGTTTGATCTTAGAGTAGGATAAAAGGCCAGCATAAAATCAAGGGCTAAAGAGCCTGTACTGTGCTGTAGTGTCCCATGTTTTATTAGATCTCCTTGTTTCCATCACAAAGTATGTGAGACAACAGTGGGATAAGTGGAGTTTTTGTCACATGAGCATCAACTCCTTCAGAGCTGTTACCTTATACAATATCTACCTGTGCTCATTTGTGTTTTCCTTTCTGTTCTTGTCCTTGTACAATTTAATGGCAGGTATTCTTAGCAAAGAGTATTGATAACTGTTCCTTTCTGACTGTGCCAATGCTGACTCTGATAAATACAATGATACAGAAGCAGCTTGTTTTCATGTCTATCTTTAGAAATCCTAAGTATCCATCTACTAAAGTTGTCAATCTTAATTTTGAGGGTCCAATTTTTTTTCTTATAATTATCAATAAGTAAGCCTGGAAAATAAATTAAGTAACGGTGGAGGACTTCTAAGAGATCTTAACTTTTCCATTTATTGTAGTGATTGATTCTACCAAGCAGTGATTTGTAGCAGAAATGAATTGAGTACGAAAAGGGTTTTGTCTTATTCACAACAAATTACAATTACAATTTATCAGGATGCCACAGTGAACCAGCAATTGGTCTGTCCTTGGCTTCTGGTCACAGCTCCACATTGAAACCAGTTCGGGCTGGCTGACTAACACAGTTGCAGTCTCCAACATTAAGCTGTCACAAGCAAAATGAGGGTTAGTCGTTTTGGCCTAATCATGAGGACTCACAAGATTGTTGATTTACCAATGTCAGTTTCACTAGATCTTTGATATAGATGTTGAATTCACTGTCAACAGTGGGTTGCTCTCTAAGATTGATTTGAAAGTAAATACTGAAGGGTTTCTAACTCAACCTTCTCTCGGCACTGTAAGAAACCTTTGAACATATAATACTGAGTTGCAAGAAAAGAAATCCTTGTGTTACCTCTGCTTCTGTTGGAACTATTGTTGTCCATCTCTGGGAGGCAACAGCACTTACATTGATGAAGATACAGCAGACACTAGAGCTCTATAAAACTGAATTAATTTATTAAGTATTTAAATGAAGAACACATGCTTTTAACTACTAGATATATATCAGATATCTCAATCACTGTCTTTCATTACCCTGAATTCTGTAACTAACCTCAAATGTTATTACCAGGGGGAGTTGACCAGGCTGGAACTTTTCTCAAGGTCTTCACCACACCTCCTGATGTAGGGTACCCTCTACAGACTTATTCTTCGACGTTCTGCTGAAAATCAAGAGTCTTCTCAGGCTTCTTTATACACAGGTCTCTGTGCCAAGTGTAGGCCTTATTTGGAATTATCTCAATTTCTGACCAGCTTCTCAGTGGGACAGATATGTGGCATAATTGTTATAACACAAAAGGAGCATGTTTCCCATGCAAGACATAATGAAAATATCTATATCGAATGAATATCTATAATCTCTTTAAGCCACCCATTATCCCAGCCTTTGAGAGTGATGTCTGTCCCCTTTCTTTGTTTGCAATTTTCCATCAAAGATTTGGCATTTTTTTTGTTCTCATAGACAGCATAATTCCAACCCACTTTCTTGCCTTCAACTAACATCCATAATACACTAACCAAAAGCTTAATTGTGTTATGCTATTAACCCTGTCTAAACCTATCCAATTCATGCAAAAGCTTAACCTACACATCTTGTATGTCGCAACAATATTCCCCAGTGATGTGTCAGTCAATAATTTAGGTCCAATGTCACATAACTAGTTTGAAATGTAACAAGCAACCCTAGAAGGATTTTAGGACTTCAATTAGGAGTTTGCTCAGATTTTACAAATATAACATTGATAAAACCCATGACTGGTGCTTTTGGCTGCTAACTGGTCTAAGCATTCTACTCAACAGTGTATTTTGATTTTAAAAAATCTGTATTGCAATGTTATCAGTCCAGAGCATGATTGCAAGGATTGCATGATTGCACTTGGCTTTTGATGTTGTTGATCCATGATGTTATAAATCTCATGTTATAGCTTAATGTAGCTCTCAAGAACTCTCTAAATCAAGCATACATAAAAATATTTTGACTCAAAGTTAAACTTTACAGCTCTGAGACATACAGGCTGAGGATATTGGGTTCAATTTCCACTCTATGCTGATTTAACCAATCTCAATCAGTACCACAAAGACACAAGAGACAACAGTAGGTGTAGAAGGTAGGGCCTATCAAGTTTGCTCTGTCATTCAATGTGGTCTCGACTGACTTTGGGATTCAACTCGCTTTCCTGGCCATTTTCTATATCTTTTTATACCTGAGAGACTGACCATTAATCTATTCTAGCCTTAACCATATTCAACAATGGAATATCTACCCATGTCTGGGGAAGAGTATTCCAAAGGTTCACATTTGGTGGTGAAACTTCTCTCCATCACAGTGCTAAATGATGGACCCTTGTTTTGAGACTGTATCCCCACGTTCTAGATTCTTGAGCTGGGAAAGCAACCTCCTGGTGTTTCCTTTTATAAGCCTCTTCAGAATCTTGTATGTTTCAAGGAGATAAGATGAGATGGGACACTACACCCCTGGCATCAGGGTGTGGAAGAAGGGACAAAGTTCTTGCATTTCTCACCACGTAGCAAGCTGTCATTTGAGGCATGTTCACAGGGATGAAAGGACAGGAAAGGACCAGGGTAGGGGATGTCTAACCCACAATATTAGCCACTTGAATGAAATCTGGAAGGTGACAACAGTCTGTGGACTGAGTTGACCGTTTAAGAAAAGCTTAGAGAGAGAAAATAAAAACAGCATTCAACTTAAAGGCTACAGTTAAAAACAGACTCAAAAAATTCTAATGCCACCATTTATAAAAATGAACCATTTGCCCTCTAAAGGGGCAAAGTAACAAAAATAGCTGGTATGTACATTACGTTCAATCTGTTGTTTTCTTTGTGTATTTGTCCCTTATTAAGGTTGTCCTGTAATTATATTGTGTCAGCTGTGACTCAGTGTGTAGCATAGTCATCTCAAGTTGAAAGGTTCTGAATTCAAATCTTGCTCCAGGCTTTGAGCACAAAAACAAGGCTGATGTTTCACTGTAGTATTGTGGGACTGAATGACACATTAAGCCAAAGTGGTATGTTCCTCTTAGATGGAAGCAAAAGATTTCATGGTAGTCTTTTGAAGAAGAGCAGTGAGGTTATCACTGGTATCAAGGCTAATAGTTATTCCTCAATCAGCATCAACAAAACAAATCATGTGTCATTATCACATTGGAATTTACTATGTGAACATAAAACTTAAGAAATACAGAGGATCAGAAGGACCTTGGTGTGTATGTCCATTGATGCTTAAAATAACAGGACAGGTGAATATTGTTTAAGTCAATAGTGGTTAAGAAGGCATATGGAACCTTATCTGTCAAGGCATTGTCACGGACATGGTGACAGTGTTATATAAGTCATTATTCGAGCCCCAGCTGAAGTGCTGTGTGCTGTTCGGGTCATCACTCCATAGGAAGGATGTCATTATGCCAGAGAAGGTGCAGAAGAGATTTATCAGGATGTCATCTGAGCTGGAGCGATTCAACTACAAAGAGAGACTGGATGTATTGTTTTCCTGAGAGGAGAGAATGTTGAGGAGGGTCTTGATTGAGATATAAGACTTGTAAGGGGCATAGATAAACAAGAAATGGAGAAATGTTTCTTGTTACGTAGATGCATCAATAACTAAGGGACATAGAGTTCAGGTAAAGGAGGTTTAGAGAAGCTTGAGGAAGAATTTGTTCATTTGAGGGGCTGGATATCTTGAACTCTCTGCGTGAAAGGGTGGCAGAAGCAGGAGTCTTCACAACTTTGAACAAGTGTTTAAATGAGCAAATAGTGACCTATTGACAAGTTGCAACTAGCATCATCTCTAACTACAGGCAGAATTGCTTGGATCTGATATTTTGCATCAGTAAAATATAACACTCTCTTGAAATTGAGTGTGTGAGGAAAGTTAGATTCTCACAAGGTGCAAGCTTCTACAGCACAAAGAATCCATTTAAAGAATAATTCATCACCTTCTGCTGTTCCTTCAATTTGTACTCTTGTACTCAAAAATACGATTTTAAATTAAATTACTCTTGAGTTTGCTAGACTCTGTGCCTTTAGTTGCTTGTGTTTTTTTGAATTCCAGTACTGTATGACTATACTAAATTCTTCAATAAAGTTTAAATTGAATTACTGGCTATTGTGTAGTGATTTGTTTTTGTTTTTAATCCTTTTTTAAATAGAAGTCTTTGTAATAGTGCAGGTTTGTACTGCCTTTTGAGTTTGACCACCTTTTCCCACATTTTAAGGGCAAAATTGCAGCGATTTCCTCCTGCTGCAGCCAAGAAGGAGGTTTCCCACATTTCCCTGGGTTAATGGATATGTTCCAACCTTTCATGATCTAAAATACCAAGCGCTTCCTTCCACAGACATTTTTAAATAAAATTCTCTTTACGTAGTCCACTCTGTTTCTCACCACCAAAATCACAGCTTATTCTTGTGTCCTAGTCCTTGCAAATTTTTTCCTACTCTTTCTTCTTCTGCTAGACTCCCTAATATTTGCTAAATGTGCTCGTTTTCAGCTTAACTAAGTTTGGTTGCCTTCCCAATTCTGTAACCACTGTCGAAATTTTCTTTCTGGCACTTTCAATGTTCCTTGCAATTACACCTCATAGAATCAGGCTGCAAGAACAGCTTCTTCCCTGCTGTTACCAGACATTTGAATGGAACTCTTTGTTGTTAATGTTGATCTCTCTCTGCACCATCTCAACAGCTGTAACATTATATCTTGCACTCTGTTCTGTTACCCTGATGCACATGTATAGTATGATGTGATGTAAAGCAGGTAAGCCAACACTTTTCACTGTACCTCAGTACGTGACAGTAAGATATCAAATTAATTCTGATATCTGTGGTGATGATGCTCATTGTGAGAGCTCTGTTTTAACACCATTTGCCTTCTCTTTCTGGTCTCTGCTCATTTTTTCAAAAATTTATTCCTTTTACTTTTAAAGATCTCGAGTTTTACTTCCCAGGGTCTTCATTTGCTCTGTTCCGAGCCACCATCACTAATGCATCTATATTTTCTTGACCGGCTTTTCTATTACCCCATTGCCTCTTAGTATTTGCCGGACAAAGCTTTACCTTTGAAGTGCTAAGCTTCTCTATCTTTCTGCTTCCACTGCTGCTGCTGTTTCTTTCTGTCAATAACCACATTTCATCTGCTGACTGACTCTCTGTTTTCTTAAAGCAGTAGTGTTCTTAAAAGTTGCTTGAGCATTTTTCTTTTCTTCTCGGTCTTCCATATTTCGGCTACTCACGTTTGACATTCAGACCTGCACCTCTGCAACTATATATACTTTCCCACTGCTGTTACTTTGTGGTATTTGTCATTTCAAAAAATCTACTGAAGATGAACTATTTATGGGTAATAAGATTATTTAAATAGGTACAATGTATTTGGTCAGGAATAAATCCCAGAACCTTCGGGAGCTGGTATAAAAATATCTGTCCCCTCCAAAAGCTAGTTTTCATTGTCTTCACCCACATATTCTACACCCAGTTGACTGAAAACACACATGTTGTAAGATGAACATTATCCCTTTCAGTATCATACCCCTATAAACCAGGCTAGACCTAAGGTCCACTGGATTGGCCATGAAAGTATATTTTGGACAGCAATGGTAGTTTACATTCATGGATGACCTACTGATATACGATGAATGACTAGTTGTTACAGCTTCACTGTGGAAAAGTGTCCCAGAGAACACTTTAGGGACACTTGGCAATCACCAAGTGAGAGCCAGGTCCTGGTCAGTGGTATGGTAGCTTGGGATCTCTCATAGATGTGATAAAAACAATGACTGCAGATGCTGGAAACCAGATTCTGGATTAGTGGTGCTGGAAGAGCACAGCAGTTCAGGCAGCATCCAAGGAGCAGCGAAATCGACATTTCGGGCAAAAGCCCTTCATCAGGAATAAAGGCAGAGAGCCTGAAGC
>NC_057724.1:15157357-15189520 GCF_004010195.1 Chiloscyllium plagiosum
CGTTGTGAGGGTGAGAGGTTGGAGTGGGGGAGGGAGGTAGACAGGTTGAGGCGGTTAATGTCCCAACAGCAGTTGGAAATGAAGAGGTCGAGGGCGGGTAATAGGCCAGCGCGGGGTGTCCAGGTGGATGCAGTGTGTTGGAGGTGGGCGAAGGGGTCCTCGGAAGATGGGCGGGAGTCCTGATTGTAAAAGTAAGCTCGGAGGCGGAGGTGACAGAAGAATTGTTCAATGTCACGGCGTGTATTAAATTCATTGATGCATGGACAGAGGGGGATGAAGGTGAGTCCTTTGCTGAAGACGCCTGTGTACCATGAGTTTTTCATCGATTAGGGAGGGGAATGCTGGTTTCCAGCATCTGCAGTCATTGTTTTTACCTCGTTCATTTTCAGGTGTTTAGTCACCATACTCAGTAACATCATCAGTGAGCTTCCGGTGAAGCGCTGGTGTTATGGCCCACTTTCTATTTATGTGTTTAGGTTTCCTGGGGTTTGTGATGGCACTTTGTGTGGTGATGTGATTTTCTGTGTTGGTGATGTCACTTCCCATTGTTTTTCTTAGAGGGTGATGGACGGGATACAAATCGATATGGTAAAAACAATGACTGCAGATGCTGGAAACCAGATTCTGGATTAGTGGTGCTGGAAGAGCACAGCAGTTCAGGCAGTATCCAAGGAGCAACGAAATCGACGTTTCGGGCAAAAGCCCCGCAAATCGATATACTTGTTGATAGAGTTCTGGCTGGAATGCCATACATCTTGGAATATAGTTGAGGAAGGACAACACTTTGACTGGGACAACACATCCATCCTAGGACAAGCACGAGAATTCCTAGAAGCATGAAATTCCAACCGGAACTCTATCAACAAACACATCGATTTGCGGGGCTTTTGCCTGAAATGTCGATTTCGCTGCTCCTTGGATGCTGCCTGAACTGCTGTGCTCTATGAAATGGAATAGATTTTACACCAGGTCATGATTTAGCAGATCTGAAATTCTTTGCATCTCCAAGAATTTCAAGAGAGGCAGTTAATGTGAGAGAGAAAAAGAGTCTTAGCAGGAAGATCAACCTACACAGTTCCCTATTTGTGCAATAGCTAGATACCAAGCTCATATGGCTAGACAGGATAAAGTATCAACAAACGATTGTGCCAAAACTGCAAGAACATCAAAGGCTGCATCAGAAAATAGATTCTACGAAAGAAAAACTGATCAGTGTAAGCAACCAACTTTCATGCATTGCAGAACTTTTCTGATGGAACAGTGAAGTTATGACATCAATTGAGGTTAGTGTCTTGAATTAGCTGCTTTGTTCAAGAAATTATCCCTTGTTCAATACAAGAGCTTCTTCAGTAAGTGTTTTTCTCTGTACTACACCACACCAAGTAATTCCTGTACATCCTTAAACTTGAGGAGGATGGTAGTGTACAGAATCAGTTCAGCTGCATATAGTGGGCAGTGTTGTGATTTAATTTAGCTACCTTGTACAATATGCTGGCAACAGTGGAGTTCTGAAGATTTTTTAGCATATGCATCCTCAGCTTTATGATGTCTGTTCATACAGCCTGCTAGAGGCAGAGAGGAGATGAACATTTAAGAACCTTCCTGAAGAAACCTTGGTGGCAAGATTCAACAAGGAAGAACCTTCAGCTGAAGATAAAAGCATGAACCTCTTTGCCCTTAAGTCCATATGGATTCATTATAGTGGATGGTGCTGGTAACATTCTTCAATATCAACCCTTTCAGAGCTTCTCATGTTCTCATATAGTCTGCACTGCATCCAGTGCTTTCAGAATGAAATAAACTGGCTGAAGGCTGGCATCTGCAGCACTGAGCAACTCAGGAGACCAAGATGGGTCACCTACTCAGCAATTCTGGCTGAAGCTGTTTGTAAATGATTCAGCCTTACCTTGCGCAGTGATATGCTGGGCTCCTCTATCACTGGAGATGGTGATATATGTGGAACCGTCTGCTCCTGATCATTGGTTAATTATTCGCTGTGATTGACAACTGAATACAGCAGAGCTTTGATCTGGCATGTTGCTTGTTGGCTTTCTTAGCTCTGCTTATAGCATGATACTTCTGCTGCTTGGCTTGCAAGTACTCCTGTTGAAGCTCTCCCAATGTTGGCATCTGATTTCCTGGTGCTGTTCCTGGCTTGCCCTCTTATGCCATTTTAATTGTGAATCAGCTATTTACCAAATGATGAAATGAAATGACATGATTTCAATTTGAAAGGGAAGGCTGTTTGCTGACTATTATGTGCAGGTCAATCCTGATCTAATTAAACAGTCAAGCAGTAAAATAGTTTTCTACATTGCTGGTAGTAGTTTATGTGTTAATATACTACATTGTTTGGATTTAACAAAGTAATAGCCTGTAGTAACCTACAGTGTTTGTTCAATTTAAATCAGTGTTCCACAATGCTTCAACTCTCAATGTCTGTGCTAAGTAGTTAAAAATAATTAATGTCTCAGTGACATCCATTAGAATATAATTTGTGTACCTGTATTCTAAATTCTGAAACAAATCTCAAATTGATCTCCACTGACCTCAGGCACCAGCAGCCTAAGCTCTGAAGTACAGTTGTAGGTTGGAGCTTCCTATTTCCACTACTGACTGAATGAATTCTTACCCATTCACTTTAATGGGGAATGGAACACATCGGGCAGCAGAGGGATTCAGAAGCTGTGGAGTGGAAAATGGGGAGTGGCGCATTCTGGGAGTGGAGAAGAGTATATTGGGAAAAAAAAAGAATTAAGGCAGTCTGGATGAAGAGATTAAGGAGTATCATAGGTAGCTCCAGAATAGGACTTTACCGGATGGAACAGAACTTTTAAAATTAGAACACGAGAAGTAGATATGTTTTTATTTTTGGCCTGTCTGAAAATTAATGTGCTTTACTAGCTTTTTAATTGTTAAGAGAAAGAATGAGCAATCACAACGTGAGGCATGATTTCCAATTTGTGAGCCAGCTCTATCAATTGGTAACTTTAATGAAAACAAAACAGAGGCAGGAGTAATTTTGCTACTGAGTTGAAGGTTCAGGGAAGTTGTGGAATACAAAAATCAAAAATGAAACAAAAGGCAGGCCATGAAACTGGGTAGTTCTCTATCCCATTGCATGTACTGGGATGACTTCTTGGAGACATTTCTAACAGTAAATGGCTGTAACATTAAATGCTTTTCATTCCGAGAGTTATTGCATTTTTACATATGACTATTAATTCTATTCATTGGGTTGTCTGGGGTGTGAAATGTTTACCTGGGTCCCACTTCATTCGAAATGTACTGCAGTACGTTCATCACTGAGACTTCAAGCTCACTGCAGAAACACATCACGTCACTGAAGGAAGATAAAACTATTAGACACAATTTACTGATGCAGAACCAAGCAGGTTTTACTGACATAATCAGTCCAACACAATTTATCTCCTCCCTTCCAAAGCTTGCTTAAAATATGAGAAACTTTATTCTTCCTATTCCAATTATACAGTCATTCATTGTTGGCTCCAAGATCAGCCATGCACAGCCTAAGTGCATTACCACAAGATTCAGATAGAAGACTCTGTAACAGCCAGCTGGGGCTGTTTATTATGATTTAAGAGATTTTCATGTGCGGAGATTGACAGCTAATCATTTAAGAATGAGGAGATTTAGTCACATCATACGTATATGCATGTCACTGAATGTACTGTAATTTTTGTGTGCCCCAATTGCCTGTGCCTCTGGAAGTACATCAGCAGGAAACAAGACCCTTGTAAGTGTTTATAACAGGGTATGATAGTAACACCTACTCACAAAACAGCCCCTTCCTCAAGAACAAATTGTTCTTGGCCTGTTTGAGGAGTAGAACTTTCGAAACATTCAGAAATCTGGAGATTGTGCAAAGGCAAACAAATGCATCTAACCTGTTATCTTCCGTCAGCAAGCAATAATTTTAAGAGTAATTTTTAAACAAAAAAAATTGTTTACAGGATGTGGGCACAATTGGCCATGCCAACACTTATTGTGCATTCCTAATATTCAACACAGCAGCAACTTGTTGTGATGCATGTCTGGAACAGACTCCAGTAGCAATGCTGAAACTATTGAAGGTGAGTCTTTTATTTTTATTTCTGTATTTTTTTAAAAGTGTGTTTTGAAATGGGAAAGAACTGTTTTAAGACCAGTCATTTACAGGATGCTGCATGTTTTGAAATACAAGTAACCTGACACTCATAGGAGAAAGTGAGGACTGCAGATGCTGGAGATCAGAGAAGAGAGTCTGGTGCTGGAAAAGCACAGCAGGTCAGGCAGCATCCGAGGAGCAGGAGAATTGATGTTACAGGCATCAGGAATGAGGCTTTTGACTGGGGGCTGCTGAGAGAGGAGGGTGGAGCAGATAGATGGGAAAGATGATGGACAGGTCAAGAGGGCGCTGCCGAGTTGGAGGCTTGAGACTGGGATGATATGGGGGGAGGAGGGTAAATGAGGAAACTGGTGAAATCCATATTAAGCTTGTGTGGTTGCAGGGTCCCAAGGTGGAAGATGAGACGTTCTTCCTGCAAGTGTCGGGTGGTTAGGGTTTAGTGATGGAGGAGGCCCAGGACCTGCATGTCCTTGGTGGAATGGGAGAGGGAGTTGAATTGTTTGGCCACGGGGCAGTGGGGTTGGTTGTATGGGTGTCCCAGAGATGTTCTCTGAAACGATCTGCAAGTTGGTGTCCTGTCGGCACGATGTAGAGGAGGCCACATTGGGGGAAACGGATACAGTAGACAACATTGGTGGAGGTACAGGTACATTTCCATCAGATGTGATAGGATCTTTGGGGCCTTGGACAAAGGTGAGGGAGGAGATGTGGGTGCAGATTTTGCACTTCCTATAGTGGCAGGGGAAGGTGCCAGGAGTGGGGTGAGGGCTGTTGAATCTGATGAAGGAGTTGTGGAGGGAATGGTATCTCTGGAACACTGATAGGCGTGGGAAGAGAAATATGTCCCTAGTGGTGGAGTCTGTTTGTAGGTGGCAGAAGTGGCAGAGAATGATGCGATGTATACAGAGGTTGGTGAGGTGGAAGGTGAGGACTGGGAGGGTTCTGTCCTTGTTGCATTGGGAGGGGTGAGTTCCAGGGCAAAGGTGCAGGAAGTGAAGGAGATGCAATGGAGAGCATCATTAACCAAGTGGGAGGGGAAATTGTGGTCAATGAAGAAGGAGGCCAAGTTGGATTTTCTATGGTGGAATTGGTCATCCTGGGAACAGATACAGCAGAGACTGAGGAATTGGGAGTAAGGGATGGTGTTTTTTCAGGAGGCAGGGTTGGAGGTGGTGTAGTCCAGGTAGCTGTTGGAGTCGGTGGGTTTGTAGTCGATGTCCATGGTTAGTCGGTCACCAGAAATGGAGAAGGCGAGGTCCAGGAAGGAGAGAGAAGCATCCGAGATGGTCCAGGTGAATTTTAGGTCAGGGTGAAAGGCGTTAGTGAAGCTGATGAAGCATCGTGCAAGCATCTAGGAGATAGTGAGGACTGCAGATCCTGGAGATTCAGAGTCGAGAGTGTGGCGCTGGAAAAAGCACAGCAGACCAGGCAGAGTCTGAGGAGCAAGAGAGTCAACATTTCAGGCAGGGTCATGCATGAAACTTCAAATGTCCTGCTCCTCGGATGCTGCCTGACCTGCTGTGCTTTTTCCAGCACCACATCTTATTCACTCATGGCAAGCTTTGTTTGTGAAGCTTTTTGAACAGGCAATAATCAAAGATTATTGGCGACGTACAGATGGAGCTAGGCAGTAACAAGAATTTGATTGCTCTAGATGTTAGTTATCAATAACAAAAGCCTTTTGCCTAAGAACAGCCACATTATTGGACTGGCGTTTAGTGTCAAGGAGCATGGAGAAGTTCAGTACAAGCTTAAAGCCCTTCTAATGCGAGTAGCATCTGATTGCAATGGAACCTGATACAATCAATAGTTTCATTGTTCGAGGGGGCTGGCCAACTGGCTGTGTCACACATCAGACTGCCACCTTGATGGCTATGATATCAGTATTCTGAAAGGCTTTCCAGGGTGTCATCACAGTCTAGTAATATAGCCACGTGCGGAATTCTGGAATTACTGAAGCATCTCCTGAGGTGCTAGGGCCATTGGAATATAAATCTGTTGTCCCGGCTGTTTCCAGGTAATCTCACCACTGCCACTTGACCAGTTCCCATCTTATTGCCTGGCAGGCCACTGACCCAGACTAATCCTGCCCATGTTGAGCTGGCTCAGACTGAAGCTAAGCATTCTGTAGCCGAGAACTGCTCAAGGTCTCCTGCATTGCACATTGTATATTTTTGCATTGTGGCCTACTGGATACTGTGGTGGCAATTAACAGAGAAAAGGTGTTATAGGTACCACTCTTCAATTAAGTCTCCTTGTGTAGAAAGTAATTGTCTAGGGATCACAGCCTCAGTACATCTATCTCTTCTTTCACTTCTTCCTCTTCCTCATCCACAGCTCCTCAGCTTCTCACCTGCCTGTTGGTATCAGCATTGGCTTTCATAACTGTGTGGCTATGCAGAGAGCAGCAGACAACAATGAATCTTAAAGTCCATCCAGTTAGGTACAGCAGAGCTGCTCCAGAGAGTGAAATAATTGTCTCATCTCACTGTTTCCTTTTTGCAATTCTTGTGGTAGCATGGCTGTCATTGCACGCAAGCTCAAATCATGAGTCATATACCATGCTCAAAAAGCCCTAGTCATTGAATAGTGACTAGAGTGAGCAATAGAGCAGACAGTGGCATATAGAAGATAGGAACTAGGGAGCCTGCATGTATGTGCAGCACAGCAGATTTCGTGTATGCATTTAGTTTGGAATGAAAATTTTGCGGCAAGTTCTGTTTTTGGCATTGTGACCAAGAAGACAATTTTCAGTGATAGGAAGAAATGAAGGAATGTAGGATTGCTGGCCACTTAGGGAATTAGAATTCAGCTTCTTGGTGGTGTAGTTGGATAAGTTCTTCACTGAGTGATTGGAGAAAAAGGTTTTCTTGGTGCCTTCTCTCTTCCCATTATTGTATTCCTATTCCACTGCTTCCCTCTTTTCCTTCTTCTCCTCCCCATGCTCTAGCTACAGTTTCCCACCTGATAGCCAGTTGCAATAGTTGATCCCCCATGATTGAGAAGATTGTATCGCTATGAATATTGTGACCTGTTCTGTTGAGTACTGCAGGGATTTTCTACAATGGTTCACACAGTAAAGTCATTTGCTTCACAACTCCAATTGTTACATTGATTGCAGTCACATAGCTGTCATTCTGTAGCCACAGTTCATGTGTATGTGTGTGGGTTATGAACTGAATTCATGAGACATGTCATTCATTGTAGCCTTTGTCACCCAATCACCAACCTTTGAAGTGCTATGCCATTGAAATATATCAGGCACAATGGATTGCCACAGAATGAAGATTGAAACCAGTGATGCAGCTCAAGTTGACTCTTTTTACTTGATGCATTATGTTGAAACCTATCTTTCTCACTGTGTTATAGTTTTGCTTTCAACTATGAATAATAATTCAAATGGATGAATAGAATTACCTAATCATAAGGATAGATTGCTGTACAGAGTTAATAATAATAATCTAAATGGATAACAAGAGTTTTCAAATAATATTCTAAAATGCATTTGACAGAGTAATGAGTAATAACTGGAGAACACTGATGAGAAATTAAAGTCCTCTAACTAGATTCACATTGATACTGAGTTTGTAGTTTCACCACTAAATTGTGATGCCATGTTCAACCATGATCTCTCTCTCTCTCTCTCTCTCTCTCTTTGTCTCTCCATCTCTCTCTCTCTCTCTCTCTCCATGAAATGTACAGAATAAATTGTCAAATTGTGGTAAGGACACAAATGGATATTTGATGTGGCAATGGGGTTAAATACTGATTTATCAGAGATTTGAGCACAATCCAGTCAATCAGATGATTGAAAGTCTCCTCAACGTGATTGTTGACTGCCTGGAAATCAGTTGACCTTTCTTAACTATTTCCCCAGTGGCCATCGGTCTACATCCTAAAACTGCTCTCAGTTTAACATAAATTGACAATTTAATTCCATCTGGTGCAGCTAATGGAGAGACTGATGTTTGAGAAGCACTCTCTAAGTTTGGTGTGATGAATGATGCTGGGGCCTCTTACATTTTCCCTCTGCATTTATAGAGGATATATCTAAACTGAGTTTGCTTCATTCACATTGGATGCATGGAATGAGAATAGTTGAGATCTTCAACAGTATCCTTGTGTAGAATTGACATCACAGAAAGTGATCATTCAGCCGAACTGGCCCATTCTCCTGTCCAAACTTCACATTAGCAGCCTGCTGTTTCACATGGACTGATTCACCTTCAATGATGAGAAAGTGAGCACTGTAGATACAGGAGGTCAAAGTCAAGAATGTGGTGCTGGAAAAGCACAGCAGGTCAGGCAGCATCTGAGGAGCAGGAGAATCCACGTTTTGGGCATTGGCCCTTCGTCAGAAATTAGGTTTGTGGGCCAAGGGGGCTGAAAGGTAAATGGGTGAGGGTGGGTCTGGGGGGGATGGTAACTGGGAATGTAATGTGTAGATGAAGGTGGGGGTGAAAGTAAAAGGTCAGAGAGGAGAGTGGAGCAGATAGGCGGGAAAGAAGATGGACGGGTAGGACAGGTCAAGAGGGTGGTGCCGAGCTAGAAGGTTGGATCTGGGATAAGGTGGGGGGTGGAGAATTGAGGAAACTGGTGAAATCCACAGTGATGCCATGTGGTTGCAGGGTCCCATGACGGAAGATGAAGGTGTTCTTCCTCCAGGCGTCAGATGAAGGTGGCCCAGGACCTGCAAGTCCTGGGGGAGTGGGGGTGGAGTTAAAGTGTTCGGC
Organism: Chiloscyllium plagiosum; assembly: GCF_004010195.1. Taxonomy (NCBI): domain Eukaryota; kingdom Metazoa; phylum Chordata; class Chondrichthyes; order Orectolobiformes; family Hemiscylliidae; genus Chiloscyllium; species Chiloscyllium plagiosum. Next base: position 15,166,220 of record NC_057724.1, read on the forward strand.
CACGGGGCGGTGGGGTTGCATCTTGAGTGTGTCCCGGAAATGTTCTCTGAAGCGTTCCGCAAGTAGGCATCCTGTTTCTCTAATGTAGAGGAGACCGCATCGGGAGCAACTGTCACAGTAGATGACGTGTGTGGAGGTACAGGTAAATCTCTGATGGATGTGGAAGCTCCCTTGGGGCTTTGGATGGAGATGAGGGAGGAGCTGTTGCGGAAGTTTTGTAATTCCTGCTGTGGCAGGGGAAGGTGCCGCAATTCCCTTCTTGGTTACATGTTACTTAGCTTCCCATTAAATTCAAATATGCTGTTCTTCTAGACTACTGCTTGTGGTAGCAAGTTCCACTTTCTAGCCACTTTCTGCATAAAGAGGGTTCTCTTGAATTTCCTACTCGATCAGTTGGTAATGAGAATACGTATATTTTCTTCAAAAAAAGTATGAAACATACCAACACCATTCTCTTATAATTGAGTGTGCCTATTTTAAAGACCTTGTGCAACTTGAACTGTCCTCACCTCCAATATCCACAAGACAGTGTGGCAGGCATTTGTCAACAGCTTCTGTGGAAAACAAGGTGGGGGCAGGGGGGATATAAGGGATGAAAGTGTCTCCAGTTTGGGGTTTAGGTACAAAGCCAGAGTAACGTGAGATTACTGTGATAATAAGAAAGACAAATCTTGGGAGCAACAAATGAAAATTAAATCTAAGATTTACTGAAATAGGCTTTGAATATTTAGATATAAGAAGCTCCCAAAAGCAATTCCTTCACAAAATGCTGAACTGCTGAACCGTGACACATTTCTGTAACTATATAAATCTGTAGGATAAAATTGTTAATACTAAATAAATTAAGCTTCCCGATGGCTCATTACATTGATGCAATGATTAGCTGATCTAAGCCGAGCAGCAAGATTGCAGGTTTGATCTCCCGTCTGTGCCTATGTTTTTCAAATAGCAATCTATCTGATCATCACCAACTGTGAAATACCATTAAATGCCAATTAGGTAGATTGTGCAAAAAGTTATACCAGGTGATAAAGGGGGAGAAAAATCAATCATGCACTGGAAATGATGCCTGAGCAGGAATGTTGTTTTTCAACTACATTAATATTCATATAACTCCAGGTTGCAATGTAAAATTGTCAGCTGCTTACATCAAGTCACTTATCACAGTCTATTTAAATATTCTTGGATTTAATTTTCATTTGCTGTTCCAATGATTTATCTCTCTCATTAATGGGCGAATGTAATAAAGCAAAAGGGAAGCAGTTAATGTGACTTAAGGGCACAATAAGCGGTCAGAAGTCGTAACTTAGCCAGTGAAGATTGTCAAATGGACTCAACTATCATAAGGACTGAACAGTGAAGGGGACAGATATTCATCATGATGGAGAACATAACATCCTGCTGCACCAATTAGAGGAGCAACAGCTTACCAAGATAAGGGAATATTTCTTCTATGATGATTATAGCATGATTACAGCCTTTTTTTATAGTCTTGTTTAGTATTTATCACAGTAAATTTGAAAATCCTCTCTCCGTAACATCTAATGATGATTCACTAGTTGGAAGCATTATGAAAATGAACTCCCTACAAAGGCATAAAGGGCAGAAATTAAGAGTGGCAGTACTGTTAAAAAGCTGCAATATTTAATCGATACCAGTTAATGACTGCGCTGAAACAATGTAAGCAGGAATTTGGAATGACTGTCTCAAGAATTTGAATGACAATAGTGATAATTGTAATTACTACCTTTCAATTTATTCAAAGTTTGCATTAATTATCATTTACTTATTTCAAGGAACATTATGTTGCTGAAATCATTTTCGATTACTCAAAAAAATGTGAGGGTAAAGTCACCATAGTCACAGAGGACCATAGGGCAGTGCTCTCATTAGACTGGTATAACTGGTAGTAGTTTAACTTGAGGGTGACCTTATAGTGTAGCACAGTGGCTCAGTGATTCGCACTACTGCCTCACAGTGCCAGGGACCCAGGTTCTATCCCACCCATGGGTGCCTGTCTGTGTGGAGTTTGAACATTTTTCCCATGTCTGTGTGGGTTTCCTCTGGGTGCTCCAGTTTGAACAATGGACAAAAGAGAAGTAGAGCACAGTAAAAAGGTCTTTGACTCTTCAAGCCTGTGCTGATCATTATGCCCTAACCAAACTAAAAAACAAACCTTCTGTCCTTATTCGTTCTGTATCCCTCTGTTCCCTCCCTATTCATGTAACCATCCAGATGCCTCCTAAACGTTGTCAATCTGCCTGCTTTGACCACCTCATCTGGCATTGCGTTCCAGGCTCCTACCACTCTCTGTGTGAAAAACTTCCCTCGCACATCTCCCTTAAACTTTCCCGCTCTCACTTTGAAACTGTTCCCCCTTGTAATTGAAACTTCGACTCTGGGAAAAAAGCCTCTGACTATCCATCCTATCTTTGCCTCTCATAAATTTGGACACCTCTATCAGGTCTCCTCTAGCCGCTGTCTTTCCAGTGAAAACAATCCTAGTCTTTTTAACCTTTCCTCATAGCCATTGTCCTTGTGACCAGGCAACATCCTGGTGAATCTTCTCTGCACTCTCTCCAAACCTTCCATCTTCTTCTGGTAGTGTGGTAACTCAAACTGCTCACAACACTCCACATGCAGCCTAACAAGGGTTATATATATCTGCAACATGGTTTGCCAACTCTTGTACTCCATGCCCCGGCTGATGAAGGGAAGCATGCCATATGCCTTCCTAATCACTTTGGTCACCTGTATTGCCACTTTTAGGAAACTGTGAACCTGCCCGCCCAGATCCATCTGTATGTTAATGTTCCTAAGGGCTCTGCCATTCGCAGTATAATTCACACTTAAATTCGATCCTCCAAAATGCATTACCTCACATTTGTCTGAATTAAACTCTATCAGCCATTTCTGTGCCCAAGTCACTAATCTATCTCTATCCTGTCATATCCTTTCACAATCAAAGGCACTATCAACAATTCCACCAATCTTCGGGTCATCTGCAAATTTGCCAGTCAGCCCACATTTCCTCCAGATCATTTATAAATGCTACAAACAAAATAGGACCTAAGACTGATCCCTGTGGAACACCACTAGTTACGGGTCTTCATTCTGAAAAATACCTTTCCACTGCAACCTTCTGCTTCTATGACCAAGCCAGTTTTGTATCTACCTAGTCAGCCCACACCAAATCCCACGTGACTTTAGTTTTCGTATCAATCTGCCATGTGGGACTTTATCAAATGCCTTACTGAAATCCATATAAACTACATCCACAGCCCTTCCCTCATCAAAAAATTCAATCAGGTTAGTGAGACATGACCTTCCCTGTTCAAAACTTTGCAGAGTCCAAAGATGTGAAGGTTAGGTGGATTGACCATTCTATATCACAGTGTTCAGGAATATGTAGGCTAGGTGGATTAGCCATGGAAAATGCAGGATTAAGGGGATAGGGTAGGTGATGGATCAGGGTGGGATGCACTTCGAGGGTTGGTGTGGATTCAATGGGCTAAATGGTCTGCTTCCAAACTTTAGGGATTCTATGTCTCAAGTGAGAGGAGAGGTTGCAATGGAGAGTTCTTCATGGTGACCTTAGCTGGTGAGAATTTAACCCACATTGTTGCCATTCCTGTGTATTGCAAACCATCCACCAAACTGGCCCCTGTGAAATCCAAGTACAATAGCTGGACTCTGGAAATATGCAGTACAGGTTTTGTACTTCCAATGACAGTTGAGAAGCATGATAGTGTATGTTTCCAAATGTGTATGTTAAAAATAACTTTAGATAATGGTTATGTATTGTTGATTTAGTTTACTGGATCATCAGTGGCCAAGTCTTCAGTTGTCTAGGACTTAAGCTATGATGTTCTGGCCCAAAGCCTTTCCACATCACAAGCCCCTCTCCTCCTTCAAGATGCTCATTAAATCATGCCTTTTTGGGAAATTATAGTGGGCTTTATATTAAAAGAGTGCTTTCATTAAACCTCTCTTGCCTTCTATGAACGAATTCATTAAATCTCAGAAATTATACTAAACAAAAATAAGAATGAAAATTGTAATAATATATATTGTATATTATATTGTATAATATTTATATACATTTGTAGGAAACATTTAAGGATTGTAGGAGTATTCCTATTCTGTAAGGAAAATAAAATAAAATTTGCTGTTGCTGTTTTAATAACTTGCACTTGTTTTATTAACTATTCATATGAATTGATGTCAAAACTTGTCTAATAAATACGGATAAAGTGTGTTAATGAGATATTTAAATAAATTACGGCCATACCAGTGTAAATTGCTGGTGTTGTCACAACAGAACACATGCATTCACTTCAGATCTCTTAATTAATCATTGATGTTGTACTCATCAATCATTGCTCACTCTATATGTAATGGAACCTCGAGCAACAGAAGGGGAAGGTGGAACAGGGCACCGATTAGGGGAGCTTGAGCGGTTGTGCCAGGAATTCCAGCAGCAAGAGATCACTATGAAAAAGGGTAGCCGATGCTTTCAAATGGACATTCTCTGGAACAAAAGTGTTCCTCTGGGAGAGAGAGACTTTGTGGGAAGAAGGAGCAAACAGACAAAGGATTCTTCAACTCCATTCCCTGTAAATACTCCGTTATTTAAATTGGATTTTCCATCATGTTTATAGTGACCTGATAATGAATAAGAAATCCCTGTTTAATGGTTTTTGGAATTTCCAGGTGTTTAAGTCTCATGTTTTAAAACCATTTTAGAATACGAAGCTAATAATTGTGACATTTTTATCTATTGTTTATCTGTGGTATATCCAATACAGAGAGAATAGTGCAGCATTCACAAAGGGAACATGGATTTAAATCAAACTACAGAGAAGCAGTTTTGTAGCTCTGTAATGGGGCACAGTCTTAATATCTCTACCTCTGGACTTAATAGTCCAGGTTCAAGTCTCAGCTGCCCCAGAAAAGTGTCATAGCATGTGCAAACAGTTTGATTGAACATAATAATGACTCAGTCTTTAGCTGACTTTAAGATGATCCCCACCAGGTGGCTGGAGAGCCCTGATGGTCGTCAGCAGTGAGACAGCAGCATCGAGAAATCGAACCCAGCGCGGAAGAGAGATCAAGGACCCTCATAAGGAAAGCAAGTATGGAGCGATTACAGGGCCATAGCTAAAGATGGATGTAATTTTGAACTTTTAACTTTCTTTCTTATTTACTCCTTCATACTGACAACAATTGTAATGTTAAACATATAATTTATTTATTTATTTTTCTGCACTTTACCTAAGACTTTGTCCCTAGGTACCTTGTACCTAAGGTGGTGTTGTGAATGATGACATTGTACGCTTTTCACTGTCCTCCTGTATCCCTGTACTTGACTACATGTGATAATAAAATATAATGCCATTAACAGCTACCAGCCTTTATGATTGTAAGTTCATACACTTGTTGAACACTGGTCTACCAATGTAATACAGAAATACCTTGGGTGTTTCACTTGAGACAATTATGCATTGTGCTACATTTGACAAAAATGACCATAACCTGCTTGAAACTCATTTTTTCTGTTTTCCCTTAATACTTTTTCTCAGTTCACCCTTACATTCTTCTGAAAGTTCCAAAGACTTTTGAACGCCGAGCAGAAGAAATAAATGAGACCCTGGCTTTAATATCTGATCTGAAGTGATCCTTTTCAAACTCTCACGAGAAAATAACAATTTGACAGTTGACCGATCTTTTTAAACATTAAATTGAAGAATTTTTCACCAATTTATGAGAAAATCTTCCACCTACATGAAGAAGGAGTGAGAGATAACAAGCTAATATATTATTAGTCCCCCCAACAATGCTGTCTTCCTCCTAACAGAAGCTGAATGTAGTCTTTTCCAATTTGTACAGTGTTCTGCTTGTTTCAGATATTGGTGGCAGTAAGAGATACCCATCCATGATGGAACAAGAAGTCTCTCTTTTTTAAGAACAGGGCTCATTCTGAAAGAATGACAGTTTCTCGAATTGGTTTGTACAAGCACCATTCCAGTAACAAGAAGAAATTCATTAATGTTAAAAGTGACGTTATCTGGATGCATTCAATAATATGGAGGGAAATCTGCCATCCTTACCCAATCTGATTTGTATGTAAATCCAGATGCACAGCAATGTAGTTGACTGATAACCGCCCTTTAAAATTGCCTTGGCAAGCCACGAGTTGTGTGAATCCATAGCCAAAATGAAAAGAAAAATGCTGAATTTGGAACTTTTAGCTCTATTTCTTATTTATTACTTCATACTGACAACAACTGTAATGTTGAACTTTTAACTTATTTCTTTAGTTTTCTACACTTTACCTAAGATTTTGTACCTCAGTACCTCATACCTATGATGGCATGGTGAATGGTGACATTGTACGCTTTTCACTGTCCTCCTGTATCCCTGTACTTGAGTACATATGACAATAAAATATAATTCTATTAACAGCTAAAATTGACTTGGCAAGCCATGAGTTGTGTGAATCTGGAATGAAAATAAAAAGAAAAATCTTCCATCACTTTGCTGACATTACATATGGTTATAATATTTTGTGCTATATTTGTCCATTTTTGGTGTACAGGACATACCTGGGCAATTCTCCACATGTTTTTTGTAGCTGCCAGTGTCATGGCTATACTGGAGCAGCTTGACCAGGGGCACAGCCAGTTCTGGAGCTTGTGCATAGGGCACAAGTTAAGGAGAGTGATGGGACACTCTCTATCTGCCTGGGTGAGCACAGTTCCAAGAATACAATACCATCCAGCATGAAGCAACCTGTTTGCTCAAGACCACACTAAAAATTCAATCTTTTCACCATTGAGAATGTTGCCAGGGTCCAGAGACTTTGCCGTATTCTGTGCCTTCAACCATTTTTTTATATCATGTGGATTGGTTGAAGACTGGCACATGTCATGCTGTGGATCTCAGAAAGAGGCCGAGATGGATCATCCTCTTGCCATTTCTGGCTGAAGATGTGTGCGAGTACTTCAGCCTGGCATCTCCCATCATTGAGAATGGGGATAGTTGTCTCTTCCTCCTCTTAGTCGCTTACTGGTATCACCAGTCATTAGGTTTGAACTCTAGTTGTAGGATCAGCTAGCCCTGTCTATGCTATGCTTCAACTGAAGTTTGGCATGCAAGTAGTCCAGTGTTGCTGTGGACAAGCTCTCCCAGATCATTCATTGAACCAGGATTGATCTCCCACCTTAACGATTAGATGTTAGTGGTAGACTGGGGAATATTTCAGGCCTTGAGGTTACAGATGGTGGTTGAACAGGTTTATTTATGCTGATGGTCTACAATACTTCATGAATGCTAGATCTGTTTGAAGTCTGTCCCATTTAAGCATGGTAATTGTGCCAGATAGCATGATGGATGGTATCTTCAATGTGAAGACCGGACTTCATCTCCTCAAGGACTGAGGGGTGGTCATTCATACTGATTCTGTTGTAACCATACCTGAGACAGGTAGGTTGAGGATGAGGTCAATAAAGGTTTTCCTCTTGTTGACTCCCTTGTCGTTTGCCACAGACTCAGTATAGCAGCTAGGTCTTTCGGAGTCACCACCTCAGTCAGTGCACTGATAATGTCATTGTTGAAGGGTATGCTGCTTTAAAAGCACAGCTGGTTAGGCAGCATCTGAGGAGTAGGAGAGTTGACATTTCAGGCATAAACCTGAATTCCCAATGAAGGGCTTATGCCTAAAACGTTGATTCTCCTGCTCCTCGAATGCATTTCCAGCACCAAACACTCTTCGATTCTGATCTCCAGCATCAGCAATCCTCACTTTCTCCTGGTTGATAATGTCATTGGACTAGTAATCTGGAACTTTAGGATTAAACTCTGGGATATCAGACCAAATCCCACCATGGTAAATTGCAACATAAAATCCAGAATTAAAAGCTACCCTACTGTCTTAAAAACTATCTGGTTGACTAATATCCTTTAGGGAAGGAAACAAGAATCCTTACCTGATCTGGCCTACATGCAATTCCAGACCCATAGCTGGTGCTGCTGAGCCATTTTGCTGATACATTGAAGCTCCTCAACCAGATTACATTCTGTGTCTTTGCCACCTTCAGTGCTTCCTCCAAATAAGGTTGAAATGGAAGACCACTGATTCATCAGCTGAAGTTGGCAGAAAAAGTGATAAGTTGTAATCCGAAAGGGGGTTCCTTGCTGTTGTTTGACCAGATGCCATGAGGCTTCACAGTATCTGGAGTCAATGTTAAGAACTCCCATGGTATTTCCTTCCTGATTGTATATCATTGTGCCACCACCTCTGGTCGTTCTGTCCTGTTAGGGGGGCAAAACATACAAGAATGGTGAGAGTGGTGTGTAAGGTATTATTCCCTGAATATGACAATTTAGGGTTATTGCTGGTTACTCTGTAGGACAAGTCTCCCTGTTTTGGCAAAGACCCTGTTTGTAAGGAGGATTTGCACAATTGACAAATCTGTTTTTGATGTTGTCATTTCCGATGCCTAGGTTGATGTCAAGGAGTCCATCATGTTTCATTCCTTTGTTGAGACAATACATTGATTGATACAACTGTGTGGCATGCTAGACTTTGCAGAGACCAGGCCCCTTTTAAATCTTTCTCTTCTCACCTTAAAAGTAGGCTCCATAGCTTTCAACTGCCCCATCCTTACTATTCGCCTTATCTATACCTCGCATGACTTTATAAACCTCTATAAGGTCACCCCTCAACCTCCTACACTCCAGTCTATCCAGCCTCTCCTTATAACTCATGCCCTCCATTCCTGGCAATATCCTTTTAAATATTTTCTGAACCGTATTCAATTTGGCAATATCCTTCCTACAGCAGGGCAACCAGAACTGTACACAATACGTCAGACATGGCCTCACCAACTTCCTGTACAGCCTCAACATGACATCCCAACTCTTATACTCAGTGGTCTGAGCATGCTAAACAGCTTCCTAACCACCCTGTCTACCTGTGATGCAACTTTCAAAGAACTATGTACCTTAATTCCTTTGGTTTCGCTTTTCGAAAACGTTCCCCAGGGCCCTACCATTAACTGCATAAGTCTTGCCTTGTTTGTATCACCAAAATACAATGCATCTCATTAATGCACACTCCATCTGCCACTCCTCAGCCCATTGGCCCTATTGATAAAGATCCCTTTGTAATCTTAGATAACCTTCTTCAATGTCTACTATACACTGATTTTGGTGTCCTCTGTAAACTTACTAATCATATCTCCTTAATTTTCATCCAAATCGTTTATATAAATGACAAACAAGAGTGGATCCAGCATGGAACACCACTGGTCACAGGCCTCCAAACATAAAAACAACTCTCCACCACCACCACCCTTTGTCTCCTGCCATCAAGCCAATCGTGTATCCAATTGGCAAGCTCTTCCTGAATCTCATGTGATCCAACTTTATCAATTAGGCTACCATACGGAGCCTTGTCAAAGGCTTTACTAAAGTCCATGTGGACAATGTCAACCACTCTGCCCTCATCAATTGTTTTGGTTAGATACATCCTCAAAAAGAAAACTTAATCAAGTGTCAGTTTTCAGCCAATTCAGTTCATTCCATGTGATATTAAGAAATGGCTGAAGCGTTGGATATTGCAAATGCCCTTGAAAACATCCCATCGAAGTGTTGAAGCTTTTTGCTGAAGGATTAACTGTACCCTGAGCCAAGCTAGTCCAGTACAGTTGCAGCAATGACAAGTACCTGACAAATAGAAAACTGGTTGTGTTTGTGATGTCCATGAAATACTGGACAAATGTAATCCAGTAAATTACTCTCAAACATCATTGAAGTGATAAAAACCATCATTGGCAGTACTGGTAGGTGGTGCTTGAGCTACAGTAACCTGCTCACTGATTCTCACTTTAGGTTTCATTAAGATCACTCAGTTCCATACCTCATTACTACCTTAGTCCAAACATTGGCAAAAGAGCCAAACACTAGGAAAGTAGTGACGGTGACGGTGACTGTAAAGAATATGAATACAGCATTTAAACAAGTGTGCCATCATGGAGCTTTAGTAAAAGGAAGCAAATAGGAATCGGGGGAAACTTTCCACTGGTTAAACTCATAAAGTAACTTGGGAAATGGTCAAACATCTTAGCTTCAGAACATTGCTGTAAGATGTTTTCAGAATAGTGTCCCAATTCCCATGTTTCCACTGCTTAATTAATGATCTTCCCTCAATCATAATGTCAGAAGTAGGGATATTTGCTGGTGATGGCACAGTTTTCAGTTCCATTAGCAACTCCTTTGATAATCAATCACCATTAACCATCTGGTCATGGTTATTAACTAGGAGATTTACTGGATTAGCCGTATGAATACCGTGGCAATAGGATCAGCTCAGATGCTAGGAATTCTGCCATAACACAATGCCTGTTCATCATCTACAAGATGCCAGAATGAGCGTAGCTCCAAGAATAAATTACATCTAGAATGATTGATCAGGACCACATTAAGAATTCACTCCCTCCACCTACAGTGCACAGTAGCTAGTGTGTGCAATGTCAACAACATCCACTACAGCAACTCATCAAGCAGTCTTTGTCAGCACATTCCAAACACATGACTTTCACCACTGCAAAGAAACTGAAGTGTAAAAGTCATGGGAAGACCACCATCTGAATATTCTCCTTCAAGTCAAACATTATCCTGAAGTGGAAGTATATTGCCATTCCTTCATCGTCCTGGGTCTAAATCATGAAACAGTCTCAAAACAGTACTTGTCGGGGTACCTTTGTCATATAATTACAGCAATTCAGGATGGTAACTCACTACCACCTCATCAATGGTAACTCAGAATGGACAGGGAATGCTGCTTTTGCCAGTGATATACAAGCTTCATGTTTGTATTGAAAAAGAAAAGATAACTTTTTCTGTTGTCTTCATTAATAGACAAATTCAAATTATTAATTTCATTCAGCATACACTATAATCTATTTCCAAATCCAGAGAAAATGGTTGAGGGAGAGGCATTGACATTCATTATTTTTGCCATTCACTTAGTTGAATCTTATTTATGTAACTGTTCCTGTTTCTCGGCTATACTATAAATCAATACAATGCACTTTTAACTAGAGGGTACTCTGGGTGCATGAATATTGGTTTGAGATGAACATATGCATCCTGCACTTACACTGCAGATATGATTGAGCATTCATGTAGATGAGATGAAGACATTATGCGAACGTATTACAGTTATCTTAGAGTGTTGAAATGAAAATAGCTTGCCGTGGGCAATCTTAAACAAATCTAATAATAGTTATTTATAGAGTGAGACTTTCTACTGCGCTCAGATGAACATATGACACATTTGAATTATGACTTTGAGAAACAAATGTAAAAAAATTTAGTAACATCAAAAAATTGACTTATCATGTGGAACAAGAAATTTTCAATTAGATACAAAGTTGGTTTTACAGTAGGAGGCAGAGGTTGGTAGTGCAGGATTGTTTTTTTGAACTGGAGGCATGTGACCAGTGATGTTCCACAGGGATTGGTACTGGGTCTACATTCCTTTGTCATTTATATGAATGATTCAAATGAGAATATAGGAGGCGTGATTAGTAAGTTTGCAGATGACACCAAAATTGGTGGGAAAGTGGACAGTGAAGAAAGTTATCTAAGAATACAAAGGCAGATTGATCAATTGGGTCAATGGGCTGAGGAGTGGCAGATGGAGTTTAATTTGGATAACTGTGAGACCTAGGGGTTCAGGTACATAATTCTTTGAAATTTTCATCACAGGTAGTCAGGGTGGTTTAGCATGCTTGCCTTCATTGCTCAGACTCTTGCGTATAAGAGTTGGGACATTGTGTTGAGATTGTACAGAATGTTGGTGAGGCCTCTTCTGGAGTACTGTGTGCAGTTTTGGTTGCTCTGTTAGAGGAAGGATATTATTAAACTGAAGAGGATTCAGAAAAGATTTACCAGATGTTGCTGGGAATGAAGAGTTTGAGTTATAAGGACAGCGTGGATAGGATGGGACATTTTTTGATGAAGAGGGGTTGAGGGGTCACCTTATAGAGGTTTATAAAGTCACGAGGGATATAGATAAGGTGAATAGCAAGGATCTTTTTCATAGGATGGGGGAGTTCAAAGCTAGGATTTTTATTTTTAATGTGAGAGGAGAAATATTTAAAAAGGACATGGGGGGCAACCTTTCTAAGTGGTTAGTGTGTAGACTGAACTGCCAGAGGATGATGCAGGCTGCAATGTTTAAATGACATTTGCATAAGTTCATGAATAGGAGAAAGTGAGGATTGCTAATGCTGGAGAATCGGAATTGAAAAGTGTAGAAAAGCATAACAGGACAGGCAGCATCTGAGGAGCAGGAGAGTCGACACTTCGGGCATATGCCCTTCATCAAGAATGTCCATGAATAAGAAAGGTTAGAGGGATATGGGCAGGTAGGTGTGACTCGTTTAGCATGGAACATGGTCAGCATGGATTAGTTGAACCAAAGGGTCTGTTTCTGTGCTGTATGACTCTATAATTCTATATTTTCTGATATCTTGCACTCCCAAGGTAGTTGCAGTCCCAGAGAGACTCGATTGGAGACAGAACTAAAATGGTGGAACCTCAATTCTTTGATTACTTCTTCCTATTTGCATAAACCTCCATGGGCTGCATAGGATTATGGAACTAGACTTGTAGTCTCATCAATTGATAATTTCATGAACATCCTTCTGTGATTGTAGAAGAACAATAAAAGTGGTCCAAATGTGTACCTGAGAGACATTGGAATGTTTTACTATCATGGGCAACATAATTTCTTCCTATGCAACCTCAGGGGCCAGACATCCAATTCAATTTAGCATTCATATTAATCCTAAATGTAGTCAACTTGTTGACAGCAACAGATTTGGATGTACTGGTTTAGAATAATTAAGATTACAGCAATAAGTGCAGACATTGTGGGCGGCACGGTGGCACAGTGGTTAGCACTGCTGCCTCGCAGCGCCAGAGACCCGGGTTCAATTCCCGCCTCCGGCGACTGACTGTGTGAAGTTTGAAGGGCCTGTTTCCACACTGTAAAGTAATCTAATCTAATCTACATTTTCAAACCTTCAGGTTCATGAATTCAAACTAGAGAAATCAGTGGAAAAGGACTAAAGTCTTATTGAGTCGCTTAGGCTTTGAGAGAGAAGATTTTCAGGGCCCATGGGGCTCCAGTTTGAAGATTTATTCAATGCAACCCAACAATGGTTAAAGATTTGAGGAGATGGCTATTAGTTTGTTCCATTGGTTTCTACAATGTAATAGACTATTGCTGCTGATGTCATGTAGCATAATTTAAGCTGAAAACGTGTTGCTGGAAAAGCGCAGCAGGTCAGGCAGCATCCAAGGATTTTCCTGAAGAAGGGCTTATGCCCGAAACGTCGATTCTCCTGTTCCTTGGATGCTGCCTGACCTGCTGTGCTTTTCCAGCAACACATTTTCAGCTCTGATCTCCAGCATCTGCAGTCTTCACTTTCTCCGCATAATTTTAAGACCTTATAATTATTACTATAAGTTAGCACATTAAATGTTTCAAGCAGTAAGACTCTTGCGTTATTTCTAATAACTTATGTCCGTCTGTAACCATCAAATTCTTGTGGGCTTCATATGAAAACTTCGCGCTTTTGTTAAACTTGCCATGCAGCCTGTGAGCTAAGTTATTGTATCCCAGATATTATATTAGACAAAAATTATAAAAAGAAATCTGTAGGTATTTATATTCATTTGTATGAAGCTTTTAAGTATTGTGGGATTATTCCTGTTCTGTAACTAAAGCAAAATTAAATATGCTTTAGTCAGGGAATTATGCAAATCAAGAGTTTTGATACTTCTGTACAATTCTGCTACATTTCCCGCTGGAAACTAATGTTTTTTAAAGGATTTAAATAAAAATCATAACAATGTTTGATTCAGAGTTGGCCAGCTTAAAACTGGAAAAAAAAGGTCTTCCATTTATTTATTGTTGCATTGCTTCAGTATCTCATGCCCATCAGGCATTCCAAAGCGCTGAAATACTGTTGCGATGTCCTCACGTTTGTAACATAGGTAAATGTCTATATAGATTGGGAAATTATATGAATGTAGTAAAAGTACTAATGGGTTGCAACATGCAGTTTCAAAGAGCTATGGCTGTGGAAATGAATCATTTTAAAAATATTAATATGCACTACAATTTCTTTTGGGATACGGGCATCGCTGGCTAGCCAGCATTTATTTTCCTTCTCCCCTGCAGTCCATATGCTGTAGGTAGATTCACAGGGAGGGAATTCCAGGATTTAGACCCAGTGGCAGTGAAGCAATATATTTCCAAGTCAGGATGGCGAGTGCCTTGGAAGGGAATTTGCAGGGAGTGGTATTCCCATTATCCTTTGGAAGGTGCTGTCTGAGGATCTTTGGTGAATTTCTGCAGTGTATCTTGTAGATGGTACACACTGCTGCTACTGAGCAATTGCGGTGGAGGGAGTGGATACTTGTGGATGTCAATAAAGCGGGCTGCTTTGTCTTGACTGGTGTCAAGCTTCTTGAGTATTGTTGGAGCTGCACCCATCCCGGAAAGTGAGGGTTATCTTGGTTAGGCGAGAATTGGGGCCACAATCAGATCTGCCATGATTTTATTGAATTGTGAAATATTCCAGAGGTGCTGAATGGCCTATTTCTGTTCCCAATTTCTACCTTCATGTGTACCCTCCAATGTTTAGACAGTTGATCTGCTACTGCTCACCCCTCAGTCCATGATTGGTCCTGGGTCAGTAAGGCTAACCTTCTGATCTTCTTTCCTCACTCTCCTCTCCTTTGACCTCTTTGACCACTTTATCTTTTCCCTGACCTGGTTTCCCCTTCTCTTTACTCTCTGCACCTCAAATATTTCCTTTTCACATTCTCCACCTTCTTTCTCCCTACAACCTTTCTTTCCATCTTGACCATTTCCATCCTCTATTTTTTCGGTGGAACTTTTTTTTACTTCCCTGGGTTTCTATCATTTCTCTTCTCCCAATTCTGCTCTTTAACCTCACCTTACCTGATTACTGCCACGGCCTTGACTCCCTTTGTACAAAACCATGTTAAATAGATCCCAAGCCTGTAAAACTACCCGTGCATCCTTTTGTTAAAATTAGGTTCATTTTTAAAAATTGATATTATCTTCTTACTACCACCACATCGTGCAAGTCGTTTCTCTCTTTATAAAGGCTCAATTTAAAAAAAAGATCTTCCCTTTTGTATCTTAACAATATTATTTAACATATTATTTAACATATCATTAGCAGATTGATATTGTAAGCCCAAGTTTTCTTGCTGAGTACATGAAGTTTTGTGGCAAGCTAATTTGTTATAGATTTGTTGGCTAATCATTCCACAACAAATCTAGCTAAATGATTAAACATGCTAAAATAAATAATTATTTCTTTAAGAAAGGTGCTAAATTCAGAGTTGTTTAATATTTGATGTTGTCAGGCGCTATAATGGATTTGACTCACTGAAGGTAAAAGCTGGAAGTTTTTGGTCTCTGGAAGTTGGCATTTTCTGTAACCAAGCTGGACAATAGAAAACATCAAAAGGATTCCACTTTGATGGTCAGTACTAATGTTACTATAACTTAGAGCACAGATAAGAAATGAAGGCATAAGCTTAAGTGGTTTCTGTTATTGTGAGCACATATTTTGTATACCTCGTGAGCTCTGAAATTTGCTGAGGGAATCAGAATGGGAAGAAGCTTATGGGAATTTCCCTTTCATGTGGCAAAAACACTCTTAGGTATTTATTAGCGGATTTACACTTATCTAAAGCTGCAGCATCTCCATTAGTAGTTGCTATATCTTGGTTATCTTGTGGGTAGAAGCTCATTCCATTCTTCGCCACCCAAAATAACTTAGGAGACAATTGTTCAATGTGATATTTGGATGTGAGCCTGCGGAAATGATTTGCATTAACTCTTTCAGAGTGAATGTTTTAAATCGCCAAGGGTGGTAGAAATATGGAGCTCATCTCCGATCCTCACTTCAACAGTGAGAACAATTGTCGTAATTATAACAAGTAAGATTTGTTTGGATAAGGGTATCAAGGAAAGCGAAGAAAACCTGGGAAGGTGGAGTTATGGCACAGGGGATTTAATCGCTTGACAGAATAAACTCAAAGGCGTGAATGGTCTACTCCTGTTCGTATCACAGCACCCTACGTCATGAAAACAGTTTCAGGTTTGCAGTTTCTTTCATTTAATCTAAAATGGATTCCTTACCAAATAGTATTGTAGACCATGGTCTGTCACTTGTGGTGGAGGTTGCCTATCAGTTGTTGAAGTGTTCAGGATTACTTGCATTTCTGCAGACAGCCAGATCGCCCTCACACTGCCAGATTTTCCAAATTTCCCTCCTCTATTGCATTTCTGATGTTCCTTAAAACCTCCTCCAAGCACATCTTTTTGTTTGTTTACTTGTCCCCTTTTGTGTTGAGCCTTCATCATTTTTTGGCCATTTAATCTCTTCTGCTCTCTACCATATCACAGACCTTCTTTCTTCACTTAAACACAGCTATTTCTAACTCCTTCCAGTTCTGATGATAACTTATTGAGCTGAAATGTAACTCTGTGTCTTTGACCACAAATCAATCTGTCTGGCTGCCTTCTGAATTTCCAACAATTGTTGGTTTATTTCAGATTTCCCATGCCCGCAGGTTATTTGCATATAGCCATCTCCCAGAATTTGCAAGCTTATTAAATTTGTTTTCAACCCATTTTCCTCTTAATTTATTTAACTTATATCGCCAGTTTTAACTTGCTGTTCCAGCAGGATTCGGGCGAAGAAAATCAAATATATAGGAGTGCAGGCTTTTTAGAGCTCGCACCTTTGATCTGAAGAAATTGTCGAAAGACATTTTCATCTGTATGTTTGTTTGGAGTAGTTTCCTGCAAAGGCAAGGCAATACAGGTGAGATAAGACTCATCAGTTCTTTTCACGAGGTAATGGGAAGCTTTGTGCATAGACAAAGAGAAATCAATACGCAGTGAACAGTCTCTGGAAATCTGGCACACTTGAGCAAGTCTTTAAAGTGGATCTTAAGTTTTGCTTTGTGTTTGAAGTCTTACTGAGAGTGCTCTTCTGTCTAACAGTGAGAATATTTGTGCAGAGTGGCCACCTGCAGTGCTATGCATTTTAGAACGAGTTGGTGGATGATGAAAAGACAAATTGGTGAATCATTCTGTCACTAACAACACTGATTGGCAAGCATTCCCATTTGGATTTTCTGAAGAACTCAGGCACTGCTCAGTCTTTGACAGTGTCTCAAAATGTGTCTTTGTCTCAAAATGTGAATGGCCTCATTAAAATTTTGCCCACAATATCTTGTCCAGCTATGATTTCTTTTTCATTTCATAGAATGTGGATTACACCGGCAAGGCCAGCATTGGTCGTCCATTCCTAATTGTTCTGGACTGAATGGCTGGCTGGGCCGTTTCAGGATAATTATGAATCGAAGACATTGCTGCAGATCTGGCATCAGATTTGACCAGACTGGGTAAGGATAGCAGATTTCCTTCCCTAAAGGACATTCGTGAACCAGATGGGTTTTTACAGCAATCACTGATGGTTTCATGGTCACCATTACTGAGACTAGCTTTATATTTAAGATTTATTAACTCATTTAAAATTTCATCAGATGCTAGTAGGAGGATTTGAACCCAGATCTTCACGAGACTGGGCCTCCAGGGATCCCAAATAAGAATGCCACACACTATCCAAGGAAGCCTCAGCTAAGGGTAGTTTGGAGGGCATGCATTGTTACATCTAGGGATAAAAAAAAGTTCTGATCGCAACAAAAACAAAAATTGCTGGGAAAGGCTCAGCAGCAGATGTGGAGAGAAATGTTTCAGTTTTTGAAGGTTTACCGGAGCAGGAGTATTCCTTAAATGTGGACGATGAAGACGTTACTCAGGATAGTTAATGAATGAAGGTGAAGGTCTCACTTCAGAAATTTCATTTTCCTTTAACTTTAACACCTTCATCTGTTTGGAGTCATAACTAGCACAAGGGATGATTCTTGTGTTTGTTCGAGGTCAATAGTCTCAGCCCCAGGAGTTATAGAGTCACAGAGATGTACGGCATGGAAACAGACCCCTCAGTACAACTCATCCATGCCGACCAGATATCCCAACCCAATCTAGTCCCACCTGCCAGCACTTGGCCCATATCCCTCCAAACACTTCCTATTCATATACCCATTCAAATGCCTCTTACCCTCTGCATGAAAAAGTTGCCCCTTAGGTCTCTTTTATATCTTTCTCCTCTCACCCTAAACTTATGCCCTCTAGTTCTGGACTCCCCGACCCTAGGGAAAAAACTTTGACTATTTACCCTATCCATGCCCCTCATAATTTTGTAAACCTCTATAAGGTCACCCCTCAGCCTCTGACGCCTCCAGGGAAAACAGTCCCAGCCTGTTCAGCCTCTTCCTATAGCTCAAATCCTCCAACCCTGGCAACATCCTTATAAATCTTTTCTGAACCCTTTCAAGTTTCACAACATCTTTCCGATAGGAAGGAGACTAGAATTGCATGCAATATTCCAACAGTGGCCTAACCAATGTCCTGTACAGCTGCAACATAACCTCCCAACTCCTGTACTCAATACTCTGACAAATAGAGGAAACCATACCAAATGCCTTCTTCACTATCCTATCTTCCTCAGGCTAGTGTCCGGGTCCAACCATCTTTAATTGCTTCACCAATGACCTTCCCTTCATCATAAGGTCAGTATGCACAATGTTCAGCACCATTTGTGATTCCTCAGATCTTGAAACAGTCCATATCTATATGCTGGAAGACCCGAAACGTTAACTCTGATTTCGCTCCACAGATGCTACTGGACCTGCTGAACTTCTCTGAACACAATTTCTGTTTTTGTTTCTCATTTCCAGCATCTGAAGTTCTTTCAGTTTTCTATTTTCAAGGGTGGCATGGTGGCTCAGCAGTTAGCACTGCTGCCTCACAGTGCCAGGGACTTGGGCTCGATTCCAGCCTTGGGTGACTATGTGGAGTTTGCACATTTTCCCGTGTCTGTGTGGGTTTCCACTGGGTGCTCTGGTTTATTCCCACAATCCAAAAACATGCAGGCCATGCTAAATTGCTCATAGTGTCAGGTGCATTACTCAGGGATAAATATGAAGAACGGGTCTGGGTGGGTTACTCTTCGGAGAGTTGGTGTGGATTTGTTTGGCCAAAGGGCCTGTTTCCATACTGAATGGAATCTAACCTAATCAAGTTTTGACTGCAATGCTGCTCTGAAGTGCTAACACAAGGTTTCAGTTTTTGAAGGTTTACCAGAGCAGAAGTATTCCTTAAATGTGGACGATGAAAACGTTACTCAGGATAGTGAATGAATGAAAGTGAAGGTCTCACTTCAGAAATTTCATTTTCCTTTAACTTTAACATCTTCATCTGTTTGGAGTCATAACTAGCACAATAATTGATTGTTGTGCTTGTTCGAGGTCAATAGTCTCAGTCCCAGGAGTTCCTCAGGCTAGTGT
Source organism: Chiloscyllium plagiosum (assembly GCF_004010195.1). NCBI lineage: Eukaryota > Metazoa > Chordata > Chondrichthyes > Orectolobiformes > Hemiscylliidae > Chiloscyllium > Chiloscyllium plagiosum. The sequence goes on from NC_057724.1 coordinate 15,185,762, forward strand.
CTTGGGTCCAACCATCTTTAGTTGCTTCACCATGACCTTCCCTTCATCATAAGGTCAGTATACACAATGTTCAGCACCATTTGTGATTCCTCAGATTTTGGAGCAGTCCATATCTATATGCAGGAAGACCTGGACAATATCCAGGCTTCAGTTGATAAGTGGCAAGTAACATTCATGCCAACAAATGGAATTTTCAATTCAATGGGCCGAAGACCCTCTTCTGTATCATATGATTCTAAAACAGGATCTAACCACTGCCTCTTGATGTCCAGTGGCACTCAATCCCACAGATTGCCATTGACCAGTGAACTGGACCAGCCATATAAATACTGTAGTTACAAGAACAGGTTGGAGAATAGGAATTCTCTAGTGAGTAACTCATATATTGTGTCGCCTCACTACATATCTACCATCTTCAAGTCAGGAGTGTGTTGAAGTAGTTCTCCACTTGCTTGGATGAATACATCTCCAACAACCCTCAAGAGGCTTGCCACCATCCAAGACAAAACAGCCCACTTGAGTTGCTCCCCATCCATTCATTCACTTCGCCACTGATGCACAGTAGCAGCAATGAGCACCATGTACAAGGTGCATCGCAGTAACTAACCAGAGCTCCTTCAATGAATTTGCCAAACCCGTTGACGTCTAACCCAGAGCAAGAATAGCATTTGTATGGGAACACCACCACCCACAGGTTCCAATTCTCAAGGGCAACTAGAGATGAGGATTGAATTCGATTGAATTCTAGCTCAGCCAGTGAAAGCCAGAATCCCATGACTGAATAAGAAGAAGCCACACAGCATCGTGACTTGGAACAATACTGCCATTTCTTCACTGTCATGGTCAGTTAAGGTGTCAGTCTGCTTCAAACAACACCTACTGACAATACCAAACTAAAAAAAAATAAAAAATAATCTGGGCTGCCAAAGAAAAGCCACTGGCCTATACAAAAGGTGACAACAACTTGCACTTGGGCTCTCAGCAAGTCATATCCAGGCAATTACAACTGGGATAGTCTTCTTTGGATATTGTTATACATCAATGTGTGACTTTGACTTCTACTTTAAAAGTCACAGCTTATTTTAACTGTTTTTCTCTTAGCAACAAAATGCAAAGCTTTTATTTTAGAATTGTAAAGATTAAGTAGTCTGCATTTTATCATTGCCATACTATGTCCTATTGCAAATGAGATTTCATCCTGACCAAGCTGATATCAACAGTATTTTGAAGTCCTGCCTGTTCATGTAGTTTAGATTTCAGACACTGGAATGATTACTTTGCTAACCCTGTTATCTGTTCTATAGAACTATCAAGATTCATTTGTTGGTGGTGATATAGTGTGACTTACTTAATACACAGTTGGGATAAAGCACTGCTCTTAGATGTCAAGATTGCCAGTTATTTCAGAAATAAGTAGATCCAATGTTTGCCTGCCACCTGGTGCCTTATTCATTGGAGAAGAGACCTAAGGAGCAATTTTTTTCACACAGAAGGTGGTGTGTGTATAAAATGAGTTGCCAGAGGAAGTGGTGGAGGCTGGTACAATTACAACATTTTAAAGGCATCTGGGTGGATATATGAATAGGAAGGGTTTGGAGGAATATGGGCCGGTGCTGGCTGGTGGGACTAGATCGGGTTGGGATATCTGGTCGGCATGGACGAGTTGGACTGAAGGGTCTGTTTCCATGCTGTACATCTCTATGACTCTATGACTTTAAGTGGCTGAATTTTCTGGGCTGTTAGGGAGAAAAATCATCTGGCTAAAAGTTGAGGGGAGGAGAGAGAAAGGACTCAGAGACAGTCGCCAGCACCTAAAACATTGAAATCTTGTGCTTCCAAAGTGATGTGAGAGAGATCAGTAGCTTCATAAAGAGCATGACAGAGAGCAGAAACAGTAGCTTCTCAGTGTGTGGACTGCACCTTCATAAAGAGAAGAATGGATGTGCATTAGAAAGACAGCAGTGACAAGAGATACAAACTAGCAGCAGAGAGTCCATTTAACCTATTCCTATTTGTCTGAGCCAAAGATGTCACAGGGAAATAGGCACGTTATTAGGTAGTTGGTAGGATATTTCTTTCATGTCATGTTTTATTGGTCAAGTAGTTTAAATCAGGAGATGTTATGGTAGTTGGATATTACAGTTAAGAACTTTATTTTTAAAATATTGAACATCCAAACTAATTAATTGAATGGAAGAGAGATAATTGGGCAGATGATGTGCAGCAGCTGCAGTGTGTGGGAGCTATTGGGCAATCATGTGCATCACAGTGAACACAACAGCAGCGAGTGCTGGCTGATTGAGGAACTTCGGTTTGGAGTTGATGAATTGAAGTCTGAGCTGTGGACACTTGGACACGTTAGGGAGGGTGAGCAGGTACTTAGACACAGTTTCAGGAGGCAGCAACACTGTTCAGATTAATTAAATGAAATTTGCTCCATGCTCAGGGACAGGAGAGTGTGACTGTGAGTGAGACAAATATTGGTATTTTGACACTTCACCACCAATGCTCACTAGCAGCAATGAGTACTATATACACCATGCACTGCAGAAACCAAAGATCCTCAGGTAGCACCTTACAAACCCCACGCCCACTTCCATCTCGAAGAGCAAGGGCAGTAAATATGTGAACAACATCACCTTCTAGTTCCGCTCCAAATCACTCACCATCCTGACTTGGCAATATATTGCTGTTCCTTCACTGTCACTGGGTCAAAACCTGGAATTCCCTCTCTAATGGCATTGTGGGTCAATTTAAAACATGTAGACTGCAGCGGTTCAAGAAGGCAGCTCACCACTAACGTCTGTAAAGCAACTAGGGGAGGGTAATAAATGCTGCCAATCAGCGATACCCATGACCCACGAGTGAATAAATAAAAAGCTAGTTAATATTTGGAATTCTCTACCCCAGAGAGTTGTAGAGGTGAGATCACTGAAAAATTTAAAGCATAGGTGCTTTGGGAGGATGTCCAATGAGCTTGTCATTATGCTACAGTGCTAGCCGTGGGAGAGTTGTTCAATTAGTCAAGAATAGGCCAATTGAACCACTTTAATGGCTAATTGATGGCTACTTCCTGCATCCTGTGTTGGGGAAGGAGACAGGAGTCCACCATCATGTCCGGAACGCTCAGGTAAAATTCACTGACATCGAATGGATTCGTGAAAATTAGCCTGGACAGTCTCGGACTCCTCCCTCCCCTTCCTAGACCTTTCTGTTTCTATCTCAGGCGACCGAATCAACACGGACATCTACTACAAACCAACCGACTCCCACAGCTACCTGGACTACACCTCCTCCCATCCTGCCCCCTGTAAAAACGCCATCCCATTCTCCCAATTCCTTCGTCTCCGCCGCATCTGCTCCCAGGAGGACCAGTTCAAAATACGTACAACACAGAACACACCAGATTTCAAGGACCGCAATTTCCCCCCCAACGTGGTCGACGGTGCCCTCCACCGCATCTCCCCCACTTCCCGCTCCTCCGCCCTTGAACCCCGCCCCTCCAACCGCCACCAGGACAGAACCCCACTGGTCCTCACCTACCACCCCACCAATCTCCATGTACAGCGCATCATCCGCCGTCACTTCCGCCACCTCCAAACAGACCCCAGCACCAAGGATATATTTCCCTCCCCTCCCCTATCAGCTGTCCGTAGAGACCACTCCCTCCGCGACTCCCTTGTCAGATCCACACCCCCCACCGACCCAACCACCACTCCCGGCACCTTCCCTTGCAACCGCAGGAGGTGCAACACTTCC
>NC_057724.1:15190132-15216122 GCF_004010195.1 Chiloscyllium plagiosum
AGTTTCCTGAAGAAGGGCCTGTGCCCGAAACGTCGAATCTCCTGTTCCCTGGATGCTGCCTGACCTGCTGTGCTGTTCCAGCAATAAAGTTTCAACTTTGATCTCCAGCATCTGCAGACCTCACTTTCTTGCAGTCTTCTGCAGTCTTCTTCTTGACCTCTCCGCCTCCATCCTACTCCGACCTATCACCCTCACCTTGACCTCTTTCCACCTATCACATTTCCAACGCCCCTCCTCCAAGTCCCTCCTCCCTACCTTTTATCTTCTCCTGCTGAACACTCTCTGCTCATTCCTGAAGAAGGGCCTGTGCCCGAAACGTCGAATCTCCTGTTCCCTGGATGCTGCCTGACCTGCTGCGCTGTTCCAGCAATAAAGTTTCAACTTCGTGAAAATTAGTCATCAAGTCAAAATCAAAGCATCCATCTTTTGATTCTAAAATGTGAACATTCTAAACGCAGTAGCCAAAAGGCAAAACTGAGATGATGCAACCATTGGAACCAAGCAAAGTCTTTCCCAAGCCTTTGTATTGACAGTTAAAGAAGATAAAATAAGTCAATGTTAGTATTCAAACATGTGCAGGTTGGATGAATTGGCCATGCTAATTTGCCCATAGTTTTCAGGGATGTGTAGGTTAGATGCATTAGTCAGGGGTAAAAATAGGATTATAGGGTAGGGGAATGGGTCTGAGTGGGTTACTCTTCAGAGGGTTGGTGTGGACTTGTTGGGCCGAAGGGCCTGTTTCCACACTGTATGGATTCCATGATATGACAACTATTTAATAAGAACTATAGTTTTTAAAATGTTGTTACAAATATGAAATGTCACAAATATGAAATCCAGGTCCCTGCACCAAGTGCAGTGTGTGGAACAGATTTAATGCTGTGAATAGTTAGAAATAGTTGAGTGTAGCAGATTTTGAAAATGTGTTCATGCTAGCAGTTGAAGATGGTGCATTTTTCTGGTGGATCTGACAAATTATTGCATTTGATCCTTCCTTAGCTTGTGGTATGCTCTATGTTGCAAACCTCTCTAGCAAATGTAAGTAAATTTGGTGCTTAGAAACAATCAATTCAGCTGAAAAAATGTCTGTATGCTATGGAACTGTTTGTTTCATTGAAGTGTGTCATTTTATTGAAAAGTTTGGAAACCACTACTCTATAACTCTCACACTAACCAGTTATTAAGGTCTGGCAGGAAAGCCCTGGCTTTGCCAAAGGGACCCACATGTCTTTGAGGGTGTCCTCCACTGAGTTCTAGCTCTAGCTGTGGCCATCATTAACAGTGGAGCTGCGAAGCTGCCAACCTTCTGATTAACCAAGCAGTTTTTGAGGATGGGTGACCAATTGGATGGCTGCCCTGACAGCAGTCTGTGTTGGTCACTGCCAGCAGTATGCCAGCTCAGATTCAATTGGCTAAAGTTGGGTCAGCTCCTATGTTTAATTTTGGGTTGGACACGTCAAACTCGGCCGCAAAATTCAGTTTGAGGTTTCTGTGCACAGAACTGGCTGGCTTAGCTTTCAACTTCCAGCAATTGGCTTGCACATGCCCCTTTTTATGGTAAAACATACATTTTGCTTTCATTGAATCGTATTACTCCTCCAATCTGTCTTTCTCTATTCTAAAAAGCATCTAGATTTTTATTTCCGTTATTCACCTCATTGATTACTATTAAACTTTAGAAAAATGTCCCTCTAGCTTCTCTGTGCCTCTGGAAGCAAATGTTTGCTGATACCTGTGTATTTTGTGGAAAAATAATGCAACCATTAGCTAAAACTGCTACTTCCCTTGTTTTAGAAACTTTTCTGCCTTCTAAGTTGGAGGTACTTCCTAAAGGAATAGCATTGTTGAATTTCTCCCCTAAGAACATTGCTTGATCATTCTTGACCATTACCTTATTACACTATTTCCCTTTATTTCACAATTACCACAGAAGCCTGATTCTGTCTTTATCATAAGTGTCTTAACTTTGTCTATAAATGTCACGGTGTTATACAATTGTCAATTAACTGTCAATCAGCGTGAACTTGTGATCTTTCTGTGGCAACACTTCTACCAGTAAGAGTTCAAATGTCAGTGAAGCTCTACTCTTCTCTCACATTGTATATTGTTTGTCTCTTTAAATTGCTATTCTTGCAAATTGTCCTGCAATTGAGTGCAAGATGAAAAGCTTTGATAGTATTTGTCTTTTTTTAGCATACTCAAAATCTAATTTGTCTAAACTCTAGCCAAACCCAGTGTATGTTTTCTTTCTTCTGTGGGTTTGAGATTCCCACAAGATTCCCACAATTTTGTTGCAACCCCCTTGGGGGGGTAGGTGGGAGTGGAAACCAATAATGTTTTTAAAAATTGTAGTTTCAGTTAGTAACTGACATTTCAATAGAATAACATTTCATGGTCTCAGACTTTTAAGACTGTAGCACTGAACTGAAAGCACTTTTTGTCGGCAAACGTACTTTAAAATAAGGAATGCAACTTGTTTTTCCTTTGATTTTAGCACAATCAAGAATGCTTTACAGTTTCTTTAAGTGGATACTATATTCAGTTCTCTCAGAATCAGTTCAAAATGCTTCTTAACTCCTGAGAATTTATTTCTGTTCTTACAGCATAGTTTGTCGCAAACCTCACTCACTCAGCATTTTCTCAGGAAGCAACAGATATAGCCACAAAACTGGCTGGCTTAGCTTTAAATTTCCAGTAACTGGCTTTCACACGCCCCCTTTTCTGGAAAAAGTAAAATTGTGGCTTCATCAAATCATTTTATTTCTCCACACAGTCTTTCCCCTATTCTGGGAAAATCCGTCGTCTACAATAAGAGCATTATTGAAGATCCTAACCCAGTAAAAGCCAGATGGATCTTTCAGTATTGTTTTAATTTTTTTTTCATTTCCAATCTGATGTGGGGTTTTTACCTGTATTCCAGGACTATGAACTGGGGAGATGTTCTGCCTCTTCTTGCCATCTTTCTCCTGCACCTGACAGACCATGTCTGTGAATTTTCTGAGATGCCATTGAAATCCTTCCCCTCTCAAAGCACATTTCCATGGTAATTTGAATCACATGGACCTTGTATTCACATAGAAATCCTGATTAGATAACTTTGATAGGTCAACAATCTTGCAACTTGGAATTAAAGGATATTTTAAAGCAGAACTGTTTAAAACCCACCCTTTTTAATACTTTTTTTTCTCAGACTTTGCTAAGAATGAGACTATGTTTCCACAAAGGCTGCTGCTATTATTTAGAAGCATAAACACCTCACATCTTCTTCCAATAAAACAAACTGGACTTTCCTAAATCTTGATCAATCAAATTACACAGGCTTGCTGTCAGATAGATTTCAAAATAGGTTACTCTGCCCTCTTTATTTTCCCTTCAATTAAAAGACCCACAGAACATGACAATCCTACAACGCTGAAAATTATAACAAAGTTCACACTTATGTTAAGAGATGTGGTAAAACTTATTCAGCTCAAATATGAATATTTATTACAAATGATATTTGCTGTCTCACTTCATGCAGAATGTATGTTTGAGCTATTATCAGAATATAAGAACAATTGAAAAACAAATACAAAATTTGCAATGCTGATTATTGAGATAATGAGGCTACTGTAGCAGCTGGAGCTTGAGGTTTTGGCTAATACTTGCAGACAACACATTTTATTCCAAATCCCTATCAGTCCTTCACAGCCTGTGACATTATGCAAAGGGTTTAATGAATCCGGAGAGAAAAGTAGAAGGTTGGTACATTATTTGAAGGACAAGTCTGCAAAGGAGAAATTACATATGAGAGTCTTGGTGACTATGTGATTCCATCTGCAGCCTTGCTATACATCTGGAATAGGAGAGCCACCAGCCAGAGCAAGCAAGGCACACTGGGAGTCCAGAGGTTTTAAGTAGACCCCTAAAGTCACTTCATATTTCTTTTCTGCCAACACAGTCTGACAAAGATCCTCACTTTCCAACAATTTTGACAAAGACTATGGCCCAAATTTCTTTACACATCCTTCACCTTCAAAAATGAAACTGAATCATAGAATCCCTACAATGTGGAAACAGGCCATTTTACCCAACAAGTCCATACCGACCCTCTGACGAGTAACCCACCCAGACCCATTCCCCTACCCTTTTATTTCTACATTTACCCCTGACTAATGCATGTAACCTACACATCCCTGAAAACTATGGGCAATTTAGTATGGCCAATCCACCTAACGTGCACATCTTTAGATTGTGGGAGGAAACCAGAGCACCTGGAGAAGCCCACACAGACACAGGGAGAATATGCAAACTACACACAGACAGTCGCCTGAGGCTGGAATCGAACTAGGCAGCAATGCTAACTACTGAGCCACTGTGCCGCCCCCAACAAATCAAAACTGGAATCAAACTGCTATTACCTCAAACACCAGGAAGTGCCAAAAAAATCTTTTTTTCTCAAATCCCTTGCTGATGATGGTTTGTACCAGCTATCTTACTACTCCTGTGAAGTGCTCTCTTAGTGATATAAATTTGAACAGCATGGAGAAGCACTATCAAGCAGCAATCACTCTCCATAGATGCTGATCCTTGCTGAGTTTCTCCAGCAATTTTTGTTACTGCTGAGAGGGAGGTTGAAATACAGGAAGAATTACTTGATGAGTATACAACTAAGGACTGAATACCGAAGACCCAGAACAGTAAGAGGGAGATTGAAGTGCAAATGTGCTGGCAGTTGGGGGAATTTGAATGTAGTTAATGAAGAAATTAGAAATAAAATGCTAGGTTCAGTTATGATGATCACGTAACTCTCAGATTTTCTTAAACATCTATTGAGTTCTGCATTGTCTTTCGTGGGACAAAACGGGATATCCTTCCCTTGTCTGCCTACAGGTGACTCCATACTGACAACGAATCTTCACTGCCCATCGACAAGTGTGACTGAGTAGCACCAAGACAGACCAAGTCCAAAAGGATGTAGTTGGACTTGTGGCAGGTGATTTGTGGGAATCAACAAAAGGAAAATAAATCTATTTATCTCCACCAATCTACCTGTCACAGAAACATCTGATCATTATAGTATTGGAAGGAATGACCCCATACAGTCCTAGTGGAGATGAGATCCAACTCTAATCATGAGGACTCACTCCATTACTTTGTGGTGCACAATCATTGTGCTAAATGGGATAAACTCAGAACAGCTCAAAATTGGACATTTGTGAGGAGTCTTGGACCATCAGCAGCAGCAAGATTGTTTTCTACTACGATCTGGAACCTCATGGTTCAGAATATCTCTGACTCTACCACTACCATCAAGTCAGAGGCCAGTGAACAGGAGGACATGCCAGGATCAGCAGCAGGCCTGTCTTCAAAATAAGGCATTAAGTTGACAAAACTCCTGCGTCCATGCTAAATAGTCACACTCTAGACTAAATAAAATGATCTCACAAGCAACGGATGATATCAAAGCTCGGCAGTCTTGCCACATACAGTCATGAATGGTGGTGGGCAATAAAACAACTCACTGGGAGAGGAGAATCCAACAGCACCCTCATCTTCAATGGTACAGCATCCCAGAATGTCAGTGCTAAAGCCAAGGCTGAAACATTTTAACTGTTTTCAGCCAGAAGTTCTCAGCAGCAAATCCATCCTGACCTCCTCCTGAGGACCTCACCATTATAGATGCTTCTGTTTAGACAATTTAGTCCATGTCACACATTGTAAAAAATGGTTTAAGATACAGGACACAGCAAAGGCAATGGACAGAGGCTCAAGAACTAGCTATAGGCTTAACAAAGTTGCCCTGTACAGCTGTCAGTCTGGCATCTCCCTGACAATGTGGAAAATTGCCCAGTCATGTCCCGCCTACAGAAGGTGCAACAAATCATAACTGGCAATAAACAATTATCAGGAAAGTGAGGGAAGGTGTAGCTGGCATGCTATCAAGTGATAGCCCAAGTACCAGATTAGTCACTGATGCTCTGCTTGGGTTCTGCCAAGACCATTTAACTGTGGATCACCTTATACTTTGGTCTAAAGTGGACAAAAGAGCTGAATTCCACAATTGAAGTGAGAGTGATTGCCATTGACATCAAGGTAACATCTGATTGAGTGTGATATTAAGGTGCCTTTGTAAAACTGAAGACAAGTGGGAATTAGTGGGTAACTTTATAACATTAGGTAGATTCATACTTAGCATAAAAGAAGATTTTTTAAGTACAATTATCTCAGCCAGATCCCATCTCTGCAGGACTTGCTCAGGCTAATGCCCTCGGCTCAACCATCAAAAACTGCATTATCGATGAACTTCCCTCCATCATTAAGTCAGAAGTGGGGATATTTGCCAATGTGCAGCACCATTTACAATACCTCAGTCAATGAAGTAGACCATGTCCATTACCTGCAAGACCTGGACAATATTCAGGCCTCAGCCAGATAGTGGTAAGTGATATTGGTACCACAAAAATGCCAAACAATGACCACCTTTAACATGAAAGAAATTAACCTGTGTTCTGAGGAAGGGTCACTGGACCCGAAACATTAACTCTGATTTCTCTCCACAGATGCTGCCAGACCTGCTGAGATTTTCCAGCTATTTCTGTTCTTGCTTGTGAAAAATTTGACCAGATCTGCTTCACATTAACCCTTTTGGAACCATTACCTTGTCCAACAGAATGCAGAGATTTCTTAAAATGCATTCAGAAGAATTTTTTAAATGATTATACAGCAAGCCCAACAAGACCAATGGTCGGTTTGATTTAGGAATAAAGCTGACTGGAAGAAAAGGCTATCAGAGGGAGAAAATTTTATGAGGAATGTTAACATTTCAATTACATTTGTTGAATTTTCGAAAACTCCTAAAGTAGACCAGGAGTGGAAGTTTTTTAACTTGGGATAGGCCAGTTTTATTAAGCTGAGATATGAATTGGCAAAAATGGACCAGAGAGTGCCTCCTGGACCAGAATTTTCCCTTAAAGCAGGAAGAGAATTTCAAGGTCTACTGAGGTAAGAAAACTGACTGTATCCTCCAGAGCAGGTCAGCCTCAATCAGAGGGAAGTGCCTTCAGAACCCACAGTGCCCTGGCAGTGAATAGGACTGATGCTGGGACATCAGCATCCCCACTTCCAGATGGAAGATCTCTGCCAAGAAAGGTGGCACTGTTTGGGAGGCTTTCAAGGGCTAGGAGACAGCAGGGAGAGGGAGTCTCAGGGCTTGAAGTGAGGGAAGAAAGTTGACTATCAGAGACCACTATCCTGCCTTGGTCCATTTCCTCAGTTAGCTCAAGGAGATGCACATCAAGGTTAACCACACCAACTCTACATAAAAAAAACAAGAACTGCGGATGCTGGAAATCAGAAACAAGAACAGAAATTACTGGAGAAACTCAGTAGATCTAGCAGCATCGAGGGAGATAAAGCAGAGTTAATGTTTTAGGTCCTGCGACCCTTCTTCAGAACAGATAGTGGTTTGGAAAAGGTTGGTATTTATGCAGACGACGGGGAGTCAGGGTTGGGGGTAGGGGTTGGGAGTGAACGATAAGAAGGAAATTATTAAGCTGGAGTGGGTTCAGAAGAGATTTACCAAGATTTTGCCAGGAATGGAGGGTTTGAGTTATAAGGAGAGATTCAATAGGCTGGGACTTTTCTCACTGGAGCATAGGAGGTCGAGAGGAGACGTTATAGAGTCATAGAGTCATAGAGATGTACAGCCGACCAGATAACCCAACCTAATCTAGTCCCACCTGCCAGCACCCGGCCCATATCCCTCCAAACACTTCCGATTCATATACCCATCCAGATGCCTTTCAAATGTTGCAGTTGTACCAGCCTCCACCACATCCTCTGGCAGCTCATTCCATACACGTACCACCCTCTGCATGAAAAAGTTGCCCCTTAGGTCTCTTTTATATCTTTCCCCTCTCTCCCTAAACCTATGACCTCTAGTTCTGGACTCCCCCACCCGAGGGAAAAGACTTTGTGTATTTACCCTATCCATGCCTCTCATAATTTTGTAAACCTCTATAAGGTCACCCCTCAGCCTCTGACGTTCCAGGGAAAACAGCCCCAGCCTGTTCAGCCTCTCCCTATAGCTCAAATCCTCCAACCCTGGCAACATCCTTGTAAATCTTTTCTGACCCCTTTCATGTTTCACAACATCTTTCCGACAGGAAGGAGACTAGAATTGCATGCAATATTCCAACAGTGGCCAAACCAATGCCCTGTACAATCCCTGCAACATGACCTCCCAACTCCTGTACTCAATACTCTGACCAATAAAGGAAAGCATACCAAACGCCTTCTTCACTATCCTATCTACCTGCGACTCCACTTTCAAGGAGCTATGAACCTGCACTCCAAGGTCTCTTTGTTCAGCAACACTCCCTAGGACCTTACCATTAAGTGTATAAGTCCTGCTAAGATTTGCTTTCCCAAAATGCAGCACCTCGCATTTATCTGAATTAAACTCCATCTGCCACTTCTCAGCCCATTGGTCCATCTTGTCCAGAGCCTGTTGTAATCTGAGGTAACCCTCTTTGCTGTCCACTACACCTCCAATTTTGGTGTTATTTGCAAACCTACTAACTATACCTCTTATGCTCGCATCCAAATCATTTATGTAAATGACGAAAAGTTTTGGACCCAGTATCGATCCTTATGGCACTCCACTGGTCACAGGCCTCCAGTCAGAAAAACACCCCTCCACCACCACCCTCTATCTACTATGTTTGAGCCAGTTCTGTATCCAAATGGCTAGTTCTCCCTATATTCCGTGAGATCTAACCTTGCTAATCAGTCTCCCATGGGGAACCTTGTCGAACGCCTTACTGAAGTCCATATAGATCATATCTACCGCTCTGCCATCATCAATCTTCTTTGTTACTACTTCAAAAAACACAATCAAATTTGTGAGACATGATTTCCCACGCACAAGCCATGTTGACTATCCCTAATCAGTCCTTGCCTTTCCAAATACATGTACATCTTTTCCCCTAGGATTCCCTCCAACAACTTGCCCACCACTGAGGTCAGGCTCACTGGTCTATAGTTCCCTGGCTTGTCCTTACCACCCTTTTTAAATAGTGGCATCACGTCAGCCAATCTCCAGTCTTCTGGCACTTCACCTGTGACTATCGATGATACAAATATCTCAGCAAGAGGCCCAGCAATCATTTCCCTAGCTTCCCACAGAGTTCTAGGGTACACCTGATCAGGTCCAGGGGATTTATCCACCTTTAACCGTTTCAAGGCATCCAGCACTTCCTCCTCTGCAATATGGACATTTTGCAAGATGTCACCATCTATTTCCCTATGTTCTATATCTTCCATATCCTTTTCCACAGTAAATGCTGATGAAAAATACGCGTTTAGTATCTCCCTTATTTTCTGCAGCTCCACACAAAGGCCGCTTTGCTGATCTTTGAGGGGCCCTATTCTCTTTCTAGTTACCCTTTTGCCCTAAAAACACTGAAGGGTAAAGATAAATTGAATTGCAAGTGTGTGTTTCCCTAGGGTTGAGGATTTCAAGTCTGGGAGGCATATTTTTAAGTTGAGAGGAAAAAGATTTCCAAAAGACGTCGGGGCAATTTTTTACAAAGGGGTGGTTTGTGTGTGGAATGAACTTCCAGAGGAAGTGGTGGATGAGTGGCCTGTTACAGCAATTACAACACATTCAGATAAGTATGTGAAAAACAAACTTTTGGAGGGATATGGGCCAAGCACGAGCAGGTGGGACTAGTTTAGCTTGGGATTACTGTTGGCATGGGCTAGTTGATCCGAAGGGTCTGTTTCAATGCTGTATGACTGTACGACTCCATAACAAGAGATGCACAGACTAATAGAAGGATAATGATGAGCCGAGGGGAAAGAAAAGCTGGTAATAGGGAGTATTAGTCGGTGAAAATGGATTGGCTGTAATGAAAGCAACCCATATGATAACAAGGCCTGGGCTATGGGGATGGGTATGGACAGGGGAGACGATGCTCAGGCCCTAAGATTATTGAACTCAATACTGAGTCCTGAAGGCTGCAGGCCCTCAGGTGGAAAATGAGGTGCTGTTCTTCCAGCTTGCACTGAGCCTCACTGGTGCACTGCAGTAAGCCTGAGATTGGGATATTAGCCATGGAACACAATGGCAGACAAACTGAAAGTTTTGGGTCATTTTTGTGGCCAGGTCATAGGCATTCTGTAAAGCGGTTGCCCAGTCTACGATTCATCTTCCCAATATAGAGGAGATTGCTGACTCTATCTTGCCTGTCAGAGTGAAAGTAACCGCAACCCAGGCTGGATACGTGCTCACCATTTGCAGCTCTCAATTGTTGGCAGGGAGAGCCAGTCAAGCTTGGCCCTTGCATCCAAAACTGAGTTTCTGTGGTGTTGGGAACAGTGTTGTCATCTCCCTGATGCTAAGTGAATATCTTCTCTTCTTGCCACCTCATCACTGCGCTGATTTAAAAAAAAAGTGTCAGAGTAGCGGGAGAACTTCAAGAAAAAAACTTGCCAGGCTTCACAGCAAACACATTCCAACAAAATATGGGACTCCCAAACCCAGGCCCCTTCCCTTCCCTCCATCCCAACATGTCAAGGAACACACAGGTTCATACAAGGCAAGAAAGGTAATGCTGAAGACAGTGACAAGTGACAATGTAAATCCCTTTTACCTTCTGTCCATTGGGAAAGTTATTTCATTTTGAAAAGACTGAGGCCTGTTTCCCAAGCCCCTGTTTGCTTTTGTTATATTGGGAATGATGGAGATTAAATAGAGATGTAAAACATGATGAAAAGCTCTCGATTGATTCGCTTGAAATAATCTATTGCTCTTGGCAGAGAGCTTAATAATCGGGGGGGAATAGATTTAAAGTAATTGACAGAAGAATTGAGGAGATTTATTCTCACTCAGAAGTTGGGAGGAGTCAGCAACATATTTGCCTGCACAGCTGTCAGCATTAGGGACCCTCATTGTATGTAAAAAAACAACTCGAATGTGAACTTGGAATACAATAATCCGTAACTGATTAACTTCTTTTTCAGCCAGTAGAGACACAATGCCTGATTGGTCTCCTGTTGTGTTGTAAATATTCCAAGCAATTAGAAAACATAACATTCTATCATAAGCGGGGCAACTAATATAGAGTGATAAAAATTGTTTTGAGGGGCTATCAACAAAAATAACCTAAACATTCCTAGATGTCGCTTTCATTTTTTCAGATGCAAAATTAATGCTTAATAGGGCAGACATGACATTTGTACTCATCTGGCATTGCCATAGGGTTGCCTACTATATTGGTGAATGGAAAAACTTATTGGGTGTGCCTTCTTACCAAGTCAGTGTAGGCAGGAATCCTTGCATCAGTTCAGAGTAAAAGGCGGACATGGGCCAATTTAAGTCATGCTTTATGCAAGCTGTGTTTCTTTTACAGAAGATTGTAAGTAATCTTAGTGTACTCAGTTTCTCAAGCAACAACCTAATTTCTTTTGCTCCTTAGTGACAGTGGAGCATATGCAAGATATGTTTCTCTCCGCGCTGCAATTGGTTTGCTATCCGATTTTTAAATTGAACCCATTTCCTGCCCTGTGCCACATTTACCAAACCAAGGATTGTACATGCCGGTTTAAGGTTTATTAACAGGAGGTTAGTCAGTACTGTTTGAGTTTAACAGTGTGCAATATTCTGAATTCTCAGTTCACTAGGACATCTAAAGAAGAAAGAACAGTACAGCCCGGGAACAGGCCATTGGGCTCATCAAGCCCATGCTGACGCATGAAGCCTTTTGATACTAAAAAGCTTTTGCATCTATGCAGTCTGTATTCCTCTATTCCCTACTTAATCACGCATCTGTCAAGATGCCTCTTAAACATTGTTATTGTATCTGCTTCTAACACTATTTCCTCTGGCAGCACATTCCAGGCAATTACCAGCCCCTGTGTAAGAGAAAAACTGTGCAGCCATTTCTAATTGAGAACGATGAAGAAAAACATACATATGCTGTCAACCAGTTATGGAAAGAGTTTAAATGTCAAGTTTATTTATTCAGAATTTATGACCCTTCTTCGTTGAGGGGAACAAAACTAAACCTCCCGTGATTAATTAGGGACATTTAAATTAACAACACAACATCATGAAACAGATTATTTTGTCATTATCACATTGCTGTTTGAGGGAACTTTGCTGCTGCATTTTTCTACGTTATGTCAGTGACTACCCTTCATCACATAGACTGCAGTGGTTCAAGGCTATAGCTGATGTTGAAAGAAATGAAAATTAGTGATGAGTCAGCGTTGGAAGTTGGAATATGGTGGGGGTTATAAAGGTAAGGAAGGGTAAGAATTTTAAAATTGAGATCTTGCTGAAGTATTGACCAAAGAAGTGGATTGAAGTGAATGGGACATGGTGTGAATTAAGATATGGACAGCAGTAATTAGAGATTTATATGTGGCACGATATATGGGGGATAGAACACGATTCATTAGCAAGAATTAACCTTGATTCAGTGGAAAGAATCCTCTAATGAGAAGATAATGTGTCTGAGCTCAATTCTGTGACTTGAACACATATTCAGACCAATCTCTCACTCAGAATGCACATGCGGCACTGTTGCAGGACCAGTCTTTTGGATGAGATGTCAAACTGAAACCTTACGTGTTCCATGTTGTCAAAACAAATTCCATGGTACCATCCAATACTCTAAAAATAGTTAAAAATCACACAACACCAGGTTATAGTCCAACAGGCTTATTTTGGATGAGATGTCAAACTGAAACCTTACGTGTTCCATGTTGTCAAAACAAATTCCATGGTACCATCCAATACTCTAAAAAAATAGTTAAAAGTCACACAACACCAGGTTATAGTCCAACAGGCTTAATTGGAAGCATACTAGCTTTCACACTAGCGTCGCTCCGAAAGCTAGTGTGCTTCCAATTAAACCTGTTGAACTATAACCTGGTGTTGTGTGATTTTTAACTTTGTACACCCCAGTCCAACACCGGCATCTCCGAATCTAAAAAATAGATTATCCAATCACTTGTCACATTGCTGTAGGTGGGACCTTGCTGTGTCTAAATGGATGCCAGCAGTTGTGGAGTGGTGATGTTACTGGGCAAGTAATCCAGAGCCCCGGACTAATACTATATGTTTGAATTTTGTCTGTTACGCTGTGACAGACACTGAAATTTGAATACAATTAAAAATATTTGAAATTAGATGTTAGTTTAATGGCAACCATGTAACTATTACTGATTATAGCAAAAGCCCACATGGTTCACAATGTCCTTTAAGGAAGGGATTCTGTTGTCCATACCTGGTGGGCCTACATGTGACTCCAGACCCACAACTATGTAGTTGCCTCTTAAATTGTCTTAGAAAGCCAATCAGATCAAGACGGAATTAGAGTAACTATTGGCCTAGTCAATGATGACCATTGTGGCTCAATGATTAGCATTGTCACCTCACAGCGCCATGGGCCTGGGTTTGATTCCAACCTTGGGTGACTGTCTGGGTGGAGTTTGAACATTCTCCCTATGTCTGCGTGGGTTTCCTCTGGGTGCTGTAGTTTCCTTTCAAAGTCAAAAGATGTGCAGGTTAGATGGATTGACTGTGTTAAATTGTAATTTTTAGTGTTATGCATTAGACCAGACCACTCAAGACATTCTTACGCAGGCAGCCCCAGATCTAACTTTGCAATTTGTTTCAGTAAGTGTACAGTGAAAATTACCTGGAGTAAGATATCTGGGTGGATGACTAGATTTTAAAACAGATAAAAAATTATTTACAAAATTCACAATGAAACACAACAAACAGAATGAAGAATCCCTACAGAACCCAACCTATCCAGCTCGACTTAATTATGCTGTTCCGAATACACACAACAGTCCCAATAAGTAAACTCTCTTTAAAACCCAGTATAAATGGAACGCGTGCTTACAGGTTGAAGTCGAAGGTCAGAAAAGAGAGAGAGTTTCCACACAGCTCCCTGTTGAACTTCCCAGTTCAAGACTGAACTAAAACTGCTCAGCTCAGCTAGCTAGAGAGCTGACCACTCCACTTTCATTACACAGGTCACTTCTAAAACATGACCATTTTGGCCTGAAGTCTCATTTGTTTACATATAAACAAAAGGCCTCTCAAAATCCTTTTCATCTCTGTACCAAACCAGACTGATCGGAGCCCGGCCCGGTTTATTACCTCTCTGAAAAAAATCAAGGACAGTCTCCTTGATCCAAGGAACAGCTTAGGAAAATAAAGAGATGTGCAGGCTAGGTGGATTAGCTATCATAAATTTGGGGATAGGGTGGGTCAGCACAGAGTCAATGGGCTGAATGGCCTCTGTCTGCACTGTGGGGATTTTGTGAGTTGGAATAAAGAATAAAAATATAACATTCAGTACCCATCAAAACGTTTTGGGATATTGAGCTAAACTATTTCTGAGCAAAATCTGTCTTAAATTCCTTTCATTTAAATGCACTAATGATATTTGTTGAAAGAAAAGCGAGTACTTTAATATCACATTCTAAGTAATTGCAATGTTAAGCAGCTGCTGTGGGAAAATATCTCAGATGGAAAGAAATATAAGTGTCATAAAAGCTTTTCCTGCCATATGATGTGCACCGCTTGTCTGAAGTTGCTTTATAATTTGCTGCAAAATATTTTGTTTTCAGTCTAGTCTGAAGATATTAAGAAGCAAAAGAAGACCTGTCTGTGGATGTTATTCAGCACTTCGCTGTTGTATTGTAACCCAAAATTATCCATCTAAAGTTTAAACTCCTCTGGAAATTGCTGCATGATGGGTATGTTGGGACAGAGTCATGAATCACTTCTGCCATAGTACATCTGATCTCTAGCTCTCTGGATACTGGGAGATCTAGGCCACAGTGACACCACTTGTCGCTCCTGACAGTTTGAATACATCCATATTAGCCTTAATCTGTGACTCAGATCTTCCAGTCTTCTGGGAGTCAGAGACCAGAAACATCCCCAAAGTCAGAGCCTGGTGGAAGTTGCAAATCATTGGCAATGTGGCAATTACTGGGAAATTTAAACTTCCAATGTGCAATTACCCAATGTCCAGGGACCTTCAGAAAAGCCCCCAAATCTGAATTCTTCAGAGTGTTTAAATTTAAATTAATAGTTTCCCAGGAAGGGGAGAGGGATTAAAATTAGCTTTGTTAATTTTACAACAGTCACCCTCTCCCCTATCTCCTACTGGATCCCTCAATCACTAGTATTGCAGTCCCCTCTTCGACACCCAACAAGCCCTGTCACCACCAGTCACTCTAACTTTAAGTACAAATTACAATAAATTGCACAGCCCTGATGTTAGACTAGCAGGTCTATAATATCCTGTTTTCCGTATCACTTTTCTGAGATAATCAAATTATATTTGTAATGTTTATTCATGTTAATTTTAGTTAGTTATACCTCTTGATTCATCACTGTTTCCTAACAATGTCAGCTGTATTGTCCCCTTGTTCTTCTGTCAAGGCTAAAGCAAAACAACTATTCCATAACCTATTTTTGTTTATTTTGTTTGCAATATTAACTATATGTAGTTATGAAGGTTCCTACATTATCCACAACTACACTTTGTCTTCTAATATAATTGCAAAATTGTTTTTAATCTTGCTTTCCCTCATGATTTCTCTTTGGATTTTATTTTAAATTCCAAAAGATAATGGGAAGCAACTTTTATTAGGTCATGCTGCTTTTTTGTGACATAATTCATTTAAAGTTGATGTAACCTCAAACGAGCAGTAAGTTTTAAAGCAAAAATTGCTTTTAATACAAAATGAGTTTCTTTTGCAGTAAGTGTAGAAGAAAATTACAGCTGAAGTTGGCTCATTTCACAAACAGGCCATGTCCAGAACAAATTAATGGCAATTGTATTTCTACTATCTGTGGTCATTTACAGACCTCTGCTTCTTTAAGGCATGAGAATATTTTAAATAGACATGCTTTACCAGCCTTAGAATACATCTTATTTTTAATTTACTAGGAAAATAACTGCAGAATCCCAAGATGATTAGCAAGCGGTTCTGTATAGTTATTAAAAGTAATTTGCAATAATTAAAAAACTGTGATACTTGCAGGTGGTAGACAGACGCTATGATGTAAGATGTGATTTCTTTTTCTCATAAATTCATCTCTGACTGTGTTAGTCAAACTACACCAAGTTACCACTTCTAAATATATCAATAAAGCAATTTTAAAAAATCATTTTATAAAATGCTGCTCTGTTGAGATCGCTAATGACAGATTCCGTTTTCAGTGAAATGCAAATATGTTGGAACAGAAAATATGAAGCAACTTCTCAAAACAAGAGTAATTTTGGGTTGAACTAGCAATGAGATTGCCAATGTCACCCAATGTGGAAACTTTGTTGTCAGCTATTTACAGCAAACATATGCTTACATAAAAATATAAACTTTATCTAAAAACTCTTTGTTATTGCTATAAAATTATAGAAATAAGAACATAACAAATAGGAGCAGGAGTCGGCCATTTGACCCATTGGCCTTGCTCTGTCATTTAACTACATCATGGCAAATTTTCTACTTCACCCACCTTTCTGCACCATCCCCATATTCCTCAATGTTTTAAATTTGTAGAAATAATCTGCAGGTATGCCAGTAAACTCAGAAAAAATATCAAAGCACGTACAGGAATCTGATCTTCAAAGGGAACTCTCAACTGCAAAACTTATGGACTTTTTGAAAGTCATCTGGTATCCCGAGGTGATTAGACTAAATTCTTGTTGTACATAAACTCATGTTTTGTTTTTCCATCCTTGAACTCCATGGAAGACGTTAGAATATTTCTGAATTACCCAAAAATATTGAGGAACATTTTGCAAGCTATGCGTTTGTCAGAGGTAAAAATAAAGGTTCAGCAGTCTATAGATAAGTCTTGTATTTAGCAAAACTCCTATAGTTTTTTTATTTCTAACTGTACTGCTCCTCTCCATTTGAAACAATCAGCACAGGTGAAATCAAGTATGGTATGACATTTATAAACACAATGTTGTTCAGTCAAATCTTATCCAATGTTCTTCATCCTTCACCATGGCTCTTGCAGTAGCTGAAGACACATCCATGTTTCTTCCTGTGGTAAATTTGTGCTTCCATTTTTTTGCTGTCATGGCAGACAATTGGACCATTGTGGGTTCCATAGATTCTTGTGGCATGGTATTTGTGTCATAGAATTATTGAATTCCTACAGTGAGGGAACGGGCCATTTAGCCCATCAAGTCCACACAGACCCTTTGAAGAGCGTCCCACTCAGGCACCACCCCTTCTATCCTATCCCTGTAACCCTGAATTTCCCATGGCAAATCCACCTAACCTGCACAGCTTTGGACTGTGGAAGGGAACCAGAGCACCTGGAGGAAATCCATGCGGACACGGTGAAGAATCTGAAAACTTCAAACAGCCATCAGAGGCTGGAATTGAACCTGGGTTTCTGGTGCTGTGACATAGCAGTGCTAACCACTGAGCCACTGTGTTGCCCAACTCTGACTTTCTCCTGTGGGTGTGAAGTGAAAAAAATGGTCAACCTTTGAATAATTAGCGGTGGAAGTGGGAGAAATTTTCTGATATGTACTTGGACCAAGTTGTGGTAGAAGGAGGGAGGACTGTTTGTATTAATTGGTGATCCAAAGCAAATTACACAGAGGAACATAGGAGTGGCATTGGGCATTCAGCATTTCAAACCTGTTCCTTCTTTCAGTTAGATCATGGCTAATGAGTTTCTTAATTCCAACAACCCACATTTCTTTTGCAATTCTTATGAAAGAAGGTTGCCTGAATTAGGCTGGCATTTTAGAATCTTTGGATTGAAAGTTAAAAGTCCTTCACAGAACTGCCAGACAACTTTCTTTACACTTTATAAAGTGCTAACTTTTAACGGATCCTGCTCGTTAATGTATTTTTTCACATGTGACTTTCTAATGATTATGAATTAAAATATAAAAGGAGAAATGTGCATATGTTCCACCTCCACGTTTCACTATTCAGACAGTTTCAGTAATTTAATATTCAGTTCAGTTCTACTATTAAAATGTAATTACACACACCCTTCAGAAAGGTAATGTAAAACAACACAATTGTACCTCATTGTTAATGCAGATTATAGGCTGAGGCAGCTGCAGAAGGATAGATAAAAAATGTGTGATGATTAAGCACCTATATGTGGCACAGAGCACATTCGATATGAAGGAGCTACATCCTTCTTGAAGAGTTCATCTGTTCTTATGTGTTTTATCAAGTCAGTGGAAATATTCCCAAATTTGGGGAACATCTAACATTAAGAGGACAGGTAGAATGATTGAACCGCCGTTCCGCACATGAAATCTAAATTTTGATTTTAGAACAGGTAGCAAGAGGTATTTTACATAATGGCACCATTCTTTAGAAGTGTGCAGCAGTTAAGATCTTTGAAGATGGCAGGGCATAACGAAAGAACAGTTAGAAAAGCTTCTTGATTTTTCTGCTTTGCAAGTAGAAGTATTGAATGTAAAATTCTGCTTTGCTAAATCTTGATAAAACTCTGGTTAGGTCATGACAGGAGTACAATACTACAGCTGGTGCCATGCTATGCCTTGAAGATGTGTGATATACCTTAAATGGACCTAAGCTCATGATGTCATCATTGTCTGTGATCCAATCGTATAAACAACCCCATCTTTGTTCTCTTGCAGCAGAATTTGCTGAGAAATGTAAAGCTGCAGTATATCCAGATAACTTAGCTTGAGCCCAGACACACAAGTGCCTGCCATTGCAGTGTAATATGTGGACACCAGATGCAGTAAAAAAAGTTCATTGAATTTTTCGGCACCTTGGAAAGTGAATGTATCACAGCCAAATTTGGGGATGACACAAAAATAGTTAGGAAGCCAAGTGGTGAGCATGACAACAGCGTTTATAAAGGTTTGTAGACCGGTTAAGTGAAAGGGCAAAAACTTAGTAGATGCAATATAATGTGAGAAAATGTGAGGTTATCCACTTTGGCAGGAAGGACAGAATTCCTGAATATTATTTAAATTGAGAATAACTGTAGAAATCCACAGAACAGAAAGATTTGGGAGTTCATATCCATGAATCACACAAAGTTAGCATCTAAGTTCAGCAGCTAATGAGAAGGCAAATGGAATATTGGCATTTATTTCAAGGGGAATTGGGTACATAGAGTCATAGAGTAATAGAGATGTACAGCACGAAAACAGACCCTTCGGTCCAACCTGTCCATGCCGACCAGATATCCCAACCCAATCTAATCCCACCTGCCAGCACCCGGCCCATATCCCTCCAAACCCTTCCTATTCATATACCCATCCAGATGCCTTTCAAATGTTGCAGTTGTACCAGCCTCCACCACATCCTCTAGCAGCTCATTCCATACACGTACCACCCTCTGCGTGAAAAAGTTGCCCCTTAGGTCTCTTTCATATCTTCCCCTCTCACCCTAAATCTATGCCCTCTAGTTGTGGACTCCCTGATCCTAGGGAAAAGACTTTGTCTATTTATTCTATCCATGCCCCTCATAATTTTGTAAACCTCTATAAGGTCACCCCTTAGCCTCCGACACTCCAGGGAAAACAGCCCCAGCCTGTTCAGCCTCTCCCTATAGTTCTCAGAGAACAGAACACTTTGACTCACCGAACAGCTACAAGCATTTTTCTCAAATCACGTAACTGGTATAAATTTTCAGTAAACTTGCAATAGGTATTATGATGGATTTGAGATAAGGTGCTGAAATCAAGGATACTTCTAAATTCATTTCAACATTTAATCAGTCATAACTTACTCCCATTTCTTTGAGGTGAATATCATACATTGTGGAATTTCAGGATCATTTTATTGATGAACCACAGAGGATTATTTTATACAGCAGCCTCCCATTTTTGTCTGATGTCATGAAATGTTTTTTGGAAAGAATTTCACATTTTAAAGTAAACTCTGCACTCTAGGGAATTATCCCCAATATCCTGGTCATTATTTGACTCTCAAGTAACATCACAGAAAATTGATTATGTGGTCATTATCACATTGCCGTTTGTGGGAGTTTGCAGAATGTAAATTGGCTGCATGTTTCCTACATTAGAACAGTAACCACACTTCTAAAGTGCTTCATTGACTGAATGTTTTGAGATGACCAGGGCTCATAGAATGTACTACGTAAATGTAACTGCAGTCATCCCAGTGCCACCATTGTCTGACAGCAAGCCTATTCATTTAAAAAGAGCCACAACATCAGGCTTGGCCTAGGAGGTCACCATTGGAAAACAGACAAATGTGAAGCAGGTCATTGGTATAAATTTATCATGGAGCACAGCAGAGTACAAGGCCCCTCATCTCTCGATGTTGTGCCAGCCTTACATCCTACTCACAGATCAGACTAACCTACATACCCTTCGTTGTACTATCTTCCATGTGCCTATCCAAGAGTCGCTTAAATGTCCCTAATGTTTCTGACTGTACAACCACTGCTGGCAGTGCATTCCTACCACTCTCTGAGTAAAGAACCTACCTCTGACATCTCCCCTAAACATTCCTCCAATTAGTTTAAAATTATGCCCCCTTGTGCCCTGGGAAAATGCCTCTGGGTATCCAGTCCATCTATGCCTCTCAACATCTTGTGCACCTCTATCAAGTCACCTCTCATCCCTCTTTGCTCCAATGAGAAAAGACCTAGCTCCCTCAACCTTTCTTCATCAGCTGCACAAACCCAAAAGAGCTTCTTTCGCTTGAGGCCAATTGTTATGATTCAATGTAACCCTTTTAGTTAACAAAGCGAAAAAAAATCAGAAACATTTGAAATGAATTCCTTGGTTCATTGGTTGAATTTGATAAGAGAAGATTTGTAGCACATGCTTTAGGACATGTTTGTGAAAATTCAACAACTACGCAGTGTTCTTCATTGTTGTTAATTTTTCCTTTGAGGCTTGTTTGTGCAGGTACTGCTGTGTTTGCAAAAAATGCTGCAAACTATAATTGATAGCCTGGGAAAAAAGCTGTTAAACTATCAATACCATTCTTGTTGTAGTCTCTTCACAGCAGATGTTGAAATAGAATGTAAGTGTGTTGTATTCAGAATAAATACTGTTCAGCAGAAGTAGCTTTAAATCAGGGAAACATTTCGACATTTTGTGTTTGTTGCTGAAGACATTAGCCTGGCAAGTACTGGACTTAAGCATCAGATTATACTGGTTTAAATATAGCTTTGAAAAATAAAGTTGTGCATTCACCTAATTGGATGTTAAGCTGTTTTTTTCTGATGGCTCATGAAGTAAAACTAAACCTAACTAAAACTGATTGACGTATTTTAAGTATAATTATGAGTCTGGTCTGTGATATTTATGATCTGTGATATTTTAAATCCTTGGTATGTTTTCAAGGGAGAGTATGACAATTTACAGAAGACAAACTGGTTAAACGAGGAACAAAGTGATACATCAATGCTTTAGGTGTGGAGGTTAACCTCAGATTACAACAGAAGCTTGACCAGATGGGCCAATGGGCTGAGAAGTGGCAGATAAAGGTTCATTCAGATAAATGCGAGGTGCTGCATTTTGGGAAAGCAAATCTTAGCAGGACTTATACACTTAATGGTAAGGTCCTAAGGAGTGTTGCTGAACAAAGAGAACTTGGAGTACAGGTTCATAGCTCCTTGAAAATGGAATCGCAGGTAGATAGGATAGTGAAGAAGGCAGTGGTATGCTTTCCTTTATTGGTCAGAGTATTGAGTACAGGAGTTGGAAGGTCATGTAGCGGCTGTACATGACATTGGTTAGGCCATTTTTGGAATATTGCATGCAATTCTGGTCTCCTTCCTATCAGAAAGATTAGATTAGATTACATTAGATCACATTACAGTGTGGAAACAGGCCCTTCAGCTCAACAAGTTCACACCAACCCGCCAAAGCGTAACCCACCCATACCCCAACATTTACCCCTTACCTAACACTACGGGCAATTTAGCATGGCCAATTCACCTGACCTGCACATCTTTGGACTGTGGGAGGAAACTGGAGAACCCGGAGGAAACCCACGCAGACACGGGGAGAACGTGCAAACTCCACACAGTCAGTCGCCTGAGGCGGGAATTGAACCTGGGTCTCTGGCACTGTTCAGAAAAGATTTACAAGGATGTTGCCAGGGTTGGAGGATTTGAGCTATAAGGAGAAGCTAAACAAGCTGGGGCTGTTTTCCCTGGAGCATCGGAGGCTGAGGGGTGAAATTATGGAGGTTTAGAAAATTATGAGGGGCACGGAGAGGGTAAATAAACAAAGTCTTTTTCCTGGGGTGGGAGAGTCCAGAACTTGAGGGCATAGCTTTTGGGTGGGAGGGGAAAGATATGAAAGAGACCTAAGGGGCAGCTTTTTCACACAGAGAGTGGTGCGTGTATGGAATGAGCTGCCAGAGGAAGTGGTGGAGGCTGGTACAATTGCAACATTTAAAAGGCATTTGGATGGGTATATGAATAGGGAGGGTTTGGAGGGATATGGATCGGGTGCTGGCAGGTGGGACTAGATTGGGTTGGGATATCTGGTCGGCATGGACAGGTTGGACCGAAGGGTCTGTTTTCATGCTGTACATCTCTATGACTCTATGACTCATTGCAGATGGTAATGTTTTGATATAATTGTAAATGCATGAGTGACATGGCAGCAATATGGCCTTTCATCAGAAAAATGAAGCAGTTGAAAATGGAAGAATGGGCCAAGGAATATAGAAATAAAAGTGACCATAATGGCTATGCCTCTCATCATGCAGCCCCTACTCACCTTCTGACACTTGCTTCATAATAGCTTGGGAGAGCTCCAAGACAGGACCATCTGTTTCCTATATCGGTTAGGAAATAACATGCTTCTTGATGAACAGACCAAGAAAATAGCAGATTATCTTTACATCTCTCAATATTTTACATTGAGAACCAAAATGAAAGGTTATTGTGATATACAAAGGTTTGCAAACAAGCAAAGCAGATAGAACCTTGTCATGATTAAGTGATATGAAGTTTTAAGTTATTTAATGGCAAAGAGTGTCTGAGGAAGAGAGGTTAGAGGTAGATAAAAACGTGCATTTGCACACAAAAATATGTAATTGTGGTAAGGAGTGGGTTATAAAGTAATCAATTTTGAAATTTGATGTCATGTATATAGGTGAGGTCATAAAGAACAATACAGAAAAAGATTAAGTGAGAAAATATTCTAAGCTTTATTGTCTACAGATCACGACGTTCCTTACCAGCAGTCGAGAAACTGTAGTTAGTATGAACTCATATTGTGTTGCATCACTGAGATATTAAGTACAAATCAAAGGAATTCCATGTCTATTAGAAGTGCCATCTTTCGAGTACCACGTTGTCACTAGCTTGACATCCAGGGAAGTGTATGGCTATATGCTTGTAGAAAACAAAGAATTGTGGGTGCTGAAGATCTGAAACAAAACAGAAATTGCTGGAGAAACTCAGCAGGTCTGGAAGTATCTATGGAGAGAAAGCAGAGTTAAGTTTTTGAGTCTAGAGATCCTCATCGGAACCAACAGAAGCTTAGAAAAGGTGGTTTACATGCTCAAGAGAGGGCTTGGGCAAGGGGGAGAAAGTGAGCAGATAGGCTGAAATTGAGTGCAGAAAGAGAGAGAAAACAACAGTTAGGCAGATAAAGGGATGGATGATAGTAGGCCAGGGAGAAAGAAAAGCTGATAATGGGGCCCATGTGTCATGGGTTGGCTAGCATTGCTTGCCCTATTTGCCCTTAAGCAACATTGTTGATCTACCAGAGCCTATGGGGGCGAGGCAATCGACAATAGATAATTGGTGCAGGAATAGGCCATTCGTCCTTTTGAACCAGCACCACCATTCATTATGTTGCTGATCATCCACAATTAATATCCTGTTCCTGCCTTATCCCCATAACCCTTGATTCCACTATCTTTAAGACCTCTATCCATCTCTTTCTTGAAAGTATGATAGAAGGACTCGAAGCGCTTTATAATTAATGGATAATTCCTAAGACATCATCACTGCTATCGAGACAAAGGAATGAGGTAATGTGTGAAGTGCTCCCTGCCTTCCATCTCTTTTCAGGAACTACTTTTCTTCTAATAAATCTGGAATCATCATTGGAATGCTGAAAACATGGTTACTGGAAATGAAATGGGACTGTTGTAAGAAGTAAAATATGGGGAAATGACAGTTTTGCGATGCACATTAGGAAAATGACATCAACATCAAAGAAAACTAACACAGTAACAAAGATGCAGAAGAAAACAATGTGATAAGCAAACTGCACTAACCTTTCTATCATTAATTAAAAAGTACGGTTCAGCTAGAGGAAACCAACTTCTGTTGGTCAGACTATCTGTACTCTGCTACATTGTTAGCTGGAACAAAAATGCCACAGAAAGCTTTCGTGGGACCAATTAAAGTATTTTTGGAATGTTTAATGAGGCTTATGCTGGCCAAAGATGAAGCATTCGAAGGGCTGGGAATTTCTTTACCAAGCATTCAGGCTTACAGTGGCCTAGGGTTGAGAACCTGATTCCATGACCTTCCCTGTCTCCAGGGAATCTCTTTGGGACCCTTTTGAAATGTTTTTCTTACTTAGTTGAATATATTTACATCTTAGTACCCAGGTGTTGAGTTTGCTGAAAAAGTGTGCCGGAGCCTATGGTATACAATTTCCCTGTGGTGTAGGAAGTGATGCCGAAGGAAGTGTCCTTCTGTTGTGAGTCCCTTGAAGTGAAAATGGTGGCTTCCAGTTTTCACGATTCACCCGTCCTCTGGTGACTCAACAGGCTGTATTTGAGGCCAAAGATCTTTAGCCTGAGAGAGGGGGAGTTCTCTTGATAGGGTTCTGCTCTCTTCCTTCCATCTTCTGTCACTTTTCTGCAGCAGCATTTATATGGTCAGTTTGCCACTGTTAGAGAAGTTGCTTGCATGCAGCAAAAGCAGTTTGTTCGCTTTCAACGAGACAAAAATGTTTCCTCTGTCCTCCATGAGCATGTGTTACATTGTGAAAAGATTTTTTACTATCTTAGAACTCTTACACAATGGTGTAACAGCAACCATCCTTTGCAATGCTTTGGGGAGGGTCTATTCATACACAATGGGCATCAAGCCAGGCAGTGTGATTGCACTAATTCTCTGCACTATTCAGCCTGGTTCTGAAACCTGGTTCCACCAGGACCTCCAGGCCCTTATCTGCAAAGCATGGCACCAATTTTGCTTTGTTTGCCATCTCTAGGATGAATGCTTTCCACTGTGCAGGGCAGCTCCAGAGTGCCAGCAATTCAGTGGGTATACATTGAACTATTGTATGTGGCACTGGTGCCAGGGATCCTGGGATGTCCTGACAGTGGTGTGTGTTTCCACCTACAGGCAATTGGAGAAGCCAGCTAGGGTCTCCATAGGAGCACGGTGCATGTTTGGGACAATCGTGCGAGGAAACCCATCAGGCTAGCAGACAGAAACCCTCCATGAAACTTGATGGAACTGATGCTTAGCTGATTTCTGTTACAGTTCAGCTCCTTGTCTCCAACCACAGACCATGCTTGACATCAGTAGAATGGGTGGTGCCAATGCCACATGAACATCAAACCCCTTCAGAACCATTCACTTCAAGCCCATTGTCTGATTGCAATGTACCATACATTTAGGGAACATCTCTGGACACCCGCACCAATCAACCACACCGCCCTGTGGCCCAACATTTCAACTCCCCCTCCCACTCTGCCGAGGACATGGAAGTCCTGGGCTCCTTCACCGCCGCTCCCTCACCACCAGATGCCTGGAGGAAGAATGCCTCATCTTCCGCCTCGGAACACTTCAACCCCAGGGCATCAATGTGGACTTCAACAGCTTCCTCATTTCCCCTTCCCCCACCTCACCCTAGTTCCAAACTTCCAGCTCAGCACTGTCCCCATGACTTGTCCGGACTTGTCCTACCTGCCTATCTCCTTTTCCACCTATCCACTCCACCCTCTCCTCCCTGACCTATCACCTTCATCCCCTCCCCCA